>NC_072457.1:21461918-21551918 GCF_027596085.1 Anoplopoma fimbria | reverse complement strand
TAGGACCACGGGTTTAAATGCATTTAAAAAAAATCCGATGCTGACAGTGCTGTCTCCTGTGGCAACGTGAGTGTGTGTGTGTGTGTGTGTGTGTGTGTGTGTGTGTGTGTGTGTGTGTGTGTGTGTGTGTGTGTGTGTGTGTGTGTGTGTGTGTGTGTGTAGGCTGCAGTTGGAGGCAGAGGGAGGAAAAAAACAGGCAGTGGCAGCCCTCCTGCTGAGGGGAGATAAGCGCTGAGCCCGAGCTCTGTCAAACACGCTTTCCTCTGCAGGACGACACAGCCTCCAAGAAGCAGCAGGAAATAGACCCAAGGTGGCTTCACACACACACACACACACACACACACACACACACACACACACACACACACACACACACACACACACACACACACACACACACACACACACACACACACACACACACACACACACACAATCCCCTGCGACAGGCGGAGCGAGACATGACATCCACTGACAGAGTGCCTGCCTCGGCTTTGTCTGACCCATGCACATCGACTCTGTAAACTGCCGGATGAAGGAGAAATGAGCTCCATCATCTTGCTGCTCGCTCACCCGCTGAATCCAAACTGAGGCTCGGTTTCTTCGTTCGATGCAAATATTAAAACGTGACTGTGGACTCAGTTCGTCTTGCTTGATAAGCAGTGAGAGAACAAAGCGCTGGTTGAAAGACGAAATAGAGTGACTGGATTTTGGTATTCACAGTTTTCAGCATGTTTTGATCTGTAAAGCACTTTTTGACCTTCTTGTACCTATAATACATGTACAGTACATACCATATATGACATGCGTTCACATAGACCACACACATATACATCTGGTAAAGTGTTCCACGTTACACTAAAGAGTCTTCTTATTAAATACTTTATGATAGAAAATCAACAGATAACGCACCTTTATATTAGATTATTTCACTCCTGGTTTTCAGTTAGAATCAGTCAATGATTGGAATCAATAAATAACATTTGATATACTCTGAAACTGGAATGTACATAGTTTTTAAGTGCTTGCCTTCTGTTGCATTGTTCTTCCAAAAAAGGCATTTTTTTTTCTTTTTTTACTAAAGTCCCATTTAGGGACCCATGGGGTCACATTTTGGACTGGCTGCTACCCCTCTCTAGTGGTGACCCAGCAGGACTTTGGGTCACCACTGCAGCCCCAACAACCACTCGACCTCCAGCGGGAGTGTCAGACTTTCCCGCTGCGCCTCCCTGCCTCTCCTCCGCTGCCTTAGTCTGCTGCTCTCTGCTCCTGGACCCCTCCTGGGAGCCGAGCTTGATGGGCCCGAGGACGTTTTTGGCCACTGTGGTCAGCTGGCTGACGAAGCTCGTCTTTTCCCCGGGGGAGACGGGCCGTGGCTTGCAGAGCGAAGGTCCGCAGAGGGAGGGGGCGACGGACGTCGGGGAGGGAGAAGGGGAAGGCGAATGCTCCTCCACCACCTCCAGGCGACATTTGTCCTCCCAGTCGAGGGTCCCACGGTAGCAGTTGACGGGCCCAAGTCCTTGCCTCACCTTGCCCAGCGAGAGCGGCTGCCCATGTGGGGGGACGACGGGGGCGAGGACGCGCGCTGGGAGCTTTGGGCTTTTGGAGCCGAAGTCTGGAGTCCTCGAGTCGCCGCTCTCTGCTCCAGACTTTCTCAGGCTGTCCCCCATACCTGATGGTTTAAAGGGTTTGCTCATGCTCAGAGGACCAGCTTTCACTGACGCGTTGACGTTGATGGATTTATCCGGAGTGGAGGCAGAGCTCCTGGTGAAGGCAGCACCAGGTACACCAGGCCTACCCCTGCTGTCTCCTTCCTGCTTCGGTTCACTTCTGCCCCACAGTTGCTCCTGGATATCTTTAATATTAGATAACACACTTCTGGCTCCCATGGGGTCTTGCTGTTTGGATGTTAGGTCGGCCGGACTATGAGGGATCTTTTCAGGTCCTTTCTGACCACCTAGGCTTCCTGTTGTTTTGGTAGGGGTGCTAATAGTTGTAGCTTTAGTGGTTTCCGCATTCAGTCTGGAGTTCTGGCCAGCCTGCGAGCTAAAGGGCAGCTCACTATGAGGTTTTCTTGTTATTGACGACTCAATGCGACTCAATCTCTCCAGGACTGTCCCCGTATTATTCTCCCTCTCTTTCTCCCTTTCCCGTCCCCTCTCCCTCTCTTCCCTGTCCCTCCCAGCCAGCAGTGTTTCCCTGCTGAGCGGTGACTCCTGTCTCCCCAGTCTCCTCACAGGCTTCAGGACCCCGGTCTCTGGGTTTGTAGAGGATGAGGGCAGGGGTGGAGGATTTGGGGGCATGTTTTCCCCGTCCGTCTCCAGCAGGCTCTGGAGCCCGAGCTCGCAGAGGAAGGCATCCTTTCGGTACTCAGAGTGCTGCACCTCCAGGCTGTGCTTCCTCAGCGGACCGCCCAGCCCTCCTGTGGAGCTGGACTGGGTCAGAGGCGAGCCCAGCTTCTCCGCCGACTGCACCCGTTTGAGAAGAGGAGATCGAGGCGGTTCAGCACTCTTGGGCCTGGGGCGGACCACCGGCGGTGAGGAGTGGAGCTTGACGGGGAAGGACTGGGTGGTGTTGGAGCTCCCTACGGTGTGGCCAGGCAGCGGCGGGGGCGAGGACTGGGTGGGGGAGGGCGTGTGGGCCAGCGGGGACAGGGGGATGTTGCCCGCAGACTTACAGCGGGCAGAGCGATACTGGCGGTGGAGTTTCGGGGAGAGGCCGTGCAGGGAGCTGGGCCTCATGTGCTGAGAGGGAGCGGGGGAGTTTGGAGTGCTGGAGGCCGGAGAGCTGCTCTGGGAGGAGGCACCTAAAGGACCACAGAGAGCAGAAGAGATCAATTAAGATTAAAAGAATCCCTAAGGAGCAGACTCAGTTTTGATTTAAAAGTAAAGAGAATTTTGGCTTTCGGGGCTAGAACAATGTCTGGCTTCAAAAGCTCAGTTTACCAGCCAATTCTATTTTTATAAAAATATTTTCTTATGCAAGCTGACCATTTGTTTTTGAACACTTGCATGTACTGTACATTGATTATTTCCACTGTCTTACCCAGATATGAGGACTCGGTGGTAGAGCGGTAGGCCTGAGTCGGGGATCGGGCAGACAAGCTATGGGTCGGGGAGCCGGGGAGACTCTCACTGGAGGACAGAGAGCGGTTCAGAGAGGACAGGCTGCGGCTGGTGTGCAGCAGGTTGGACTGCTTTGTGATCTTACGGAACAAGGAGTTACGCTTCTTACTGCTGGACGGACAGAGAAAGAAAAGACAGGGGAAAGAAAGTAAGATTTAAAATGGGATCCACATAAAACATTTTATGTTAATACATTTTATTTTAAAGGGCCATACCAGCATATTTGCCATTTTAACCATTTTTTTAATGCTTTTCTTTTAGTGTTATGTTTTGACTAGTTATAGTGAGAGTGAACTTGCAGAGACAAGTTATTCCATCACTGTGAACCGAAAACCATGAAATCCATGAGCAATTGGTGCGTCAAACCTAGCAGAAAGCAAGGGTGTTAGGAAAAGAATCAGTAAAAAAAAAAAATAATAATCTGTGAAATGTTAACATAATGGATAACTGCCAAAATATTTCCCTGGTAAAGTAAAAGGAATGGCTAAAACAAATGGCTAATGATTAATTTGGAATGCATGAAATCAACCCATAACAACATGAAATGCTCAGAAAATGTTCAAGCAATGTAAAGTATCCAGTAACTGTAATTAATGGGCTTAAATGTGTAAAACCACTGCTCCCTGGATTGGAAATATCACTAGATAAATGCAGAGATAGTCAAAACCAACAGACAATAGAGACAAAAATATACACACTCCTTTACTATTTCACCTCATGAGACAACACATCAAAGACTGTATCTGCTGTGGTGCAGGTGCGTGAGCTCCTACCTGTCCTGGCCGTCCTTTCCCATGGTCCTCTTGTTGCGTCGGGCCATCTTACACTTGTAGCTTGCCTTGCGGGCGGGACCGACTTTAATCGAGGTGTTCTCAAAAGGCGTTGTTGTCACTGTCACCTTGTTTCCACTCTACACAGATCAGTGACATTAAATCATTTCTACATTAATCCTCATAATTATCCTGTCGAGCTTGTTTACCTACAGAAAACAGACCACCTTTATCTATAGAATGAATAGTCACACAGCTCAGAGCTACAGCACATATGATCTGCAAGCTTGTTGTCCAAGTACATGAATAGCCTTTCCTTGAAATTGACAACTAAGTGGATCCTTTTATTGACAGAAATGGAAGAACTACACAGGACTATTAATATTACCAAAAACACAGTACATCTGAGAATGAATAAGACCACTCATCCCGCTGCCTACCTTGAGGATGAGCTCTACTACTTCAGTGTGGACCAGACCGTGGACGGACTCCCCGTTCACGTGGGTGATGAGGTCACCGGCGCACAGGCCAGCTTCCTGGGCGGGGCCTCCGTCCTCCACATGCTGCCGAGTAACACAAAACAGAACAGTTCTATTACATGTAAACATTTGATGAATCTTAGACAGTAGTTCAAAAAGCCTAACAATTAATCCGAAAACAAGACGGAACACATAGATAAGACTAAGATTAAGTCTAAGATTACAGGAAAGCATGAACTATTTTCCCTATATTTTGGCTACAGGTAATATTAGTAATGTTTGTTATTATAGAACTGCGACAGGATGAGAAATAATATATTCAACTGGTGAAATTTGAACCCAAATTAATCAATTTAAATCAAATACACACTGACAAGTGCGAGGAAAAGCCATCCCTTTTTATGGGAGTTTGCACTGCTACAAGTTTCTTACCCAAACAATGTGATGCACGCTGTAGATGTCACTGTCCCCAATGTAGACCCTGATGGCCCTGAGAGTGAAGCCGTACTTCTTTCCGGAGCGATGGATGGTGATGGGAGAGCGCAGCACGCTCACCGCCGGGCAGAAGTCTCTGCTGGGAGAAGAGTCTCGGGAGGAGGGGTTGGAGGAGAACGAGTGGGGGGACATGGGGCTGGCCAGCGGAGAGAAACCGCCGTGCTGCTCCACTGGAGAGGAACGAGATATTGTATTAGTGTGCCATAAAACTATTATTACCAACAGGAATTCACTTGAATTATTTAACGGCTGCTCACCTGATGGTATGATGACAGACAGGGCCGTGGCAGACGCCGACTTGGTGACCTTGTTTCCGGCTCTGGAGTTGCGTTTCTCGCTGTCGCCAGACAAATGCTGATGGCGCGCCCTGCGGAGGACCAGGTCATTGGTGGCCCGGGGCCCCAGAGGGTCGTACAGAGGGGTTATCACATCACGAGCCGCTGCTGCAGGACCTGGGGTTAAACAGGGGATTGCCGGGGTAGCTCCGGGTGTCTCTCCATGTCTAGGGGACTTGTCTGTGAGGATGAAGAGTCATGTAAAATGTATAAGTTTAAAGAAGCATTTAGAGGTGGAAAATAGTAATATATGAGACTGTCCAGCTGTCCACTGACTCAGTGATCTACAGAGGTATTATAGGCTGCTTCGTCAGCTCCTTCCCCCTGCTAACACACCTGCTCCGTTGATCTCCTTCAGACCGTTCCTCTGCTCCAGGAGGCTCGGTGATGGGACGCTGGTGCCGTCCAGTGAGGTTCCACGGACCTTCATGGGTGCCTGGCGGGACAGGAAGTCTGGCTCACCGTCTAGTGGAGAGGCAAAACGATGCGTGTCCATCAGGGCTGAGAAGCGTCGGCGAGCGCCAAGAGGAGGACTCCCATCCCCATCCATGTAGAGGGACTCTGAGCAAGACAGGCGCTTCCTGCAAGAGGAAGGACACAGAAAACAATCAAAATGAAGTGAACAATGTCTTCTCTGTAATAATTCATCATCAGACAAGGCGAGGAGTCTACAGACATGCTAGCACCACAGTGAGGCCGTACTTATGCACAGCGGTGCTTTGGGCTTAATGCTAATGATGGCATGCTAAAAATGCTCACCTGCTGGTGTTTACAAGGTGTACTACTCAACATGAAGCATGTTAGCATGCTAAAATTAGCTAATTAGCACCAAATAAGGTACAGCTGAGGCTGTTTTTAGTTTTGCAGGTATTTTGTCATAAATAGAAGTATTGAACACATTTTGACCTAATGATGAGTCCTGCTGAAAACGGAATGGCAAAGTTATTACAATTTCATTGTAACTTTTCAACATATCTAGTCACATGTTCGGATATTCACGATTATCCAGATAATAAAAATTCACTATGATTAACTTGTTGAGTGTTTTTTATCTTGATCCCCAGAAACAGACCAGGTCTAGGACCAGCAGGCTCAGGAACAACTTATTCACCGAGGTGACACCGCCCCCATCAACCACTCCGCCACCTTACACTTATACATGCACTGCCTATTGTAACTGTTCTACTGTGCATACTAAATCTTAGCGTTAACTCTCTCACAGTCTATACTGTTAATACTGTATGAATCGCAAAGGCGGAAAAGAAGAACACTGCTTGCTGTTAAACATGAATGTGTAATGGCTTTGCTCAAGGATACACACCATTCGTTTTGGTGAGTAACACTGAATGTAAAAATAACTTTTGTTGGTTAACAAGATCGTTTAATTAAAGAAATGAATAAATGTAATGAGCTGTAGCCAAAAAGTAATCATAGTTGGTGAGATGCTGATAATAATTACTTGATATGGGAGAGGGAAAATCCAATATGAAAGGTAAAAACTGATGAGCCACCTTCACCTAATCAAATTTTCGAACCATTCTGACTGCAGAATATATACATTATGATTCTATTTAACATGTGAATGTAGAGATAATGAAATCCAGACGTATGCCTCCTAAAGATTGAGGTGAAATGGAGTTATGAGACGTAATGGCAATCAGCCTCTGCTGTGTTCTCTCAGTTGGAAATGTGTCAGATGTAGTCTGGACTCTTTGTGAGCTGCCTCTAAGCACGACAAGCTAAACTACCAGAGCAGAATTATGTTTAATGAATGTAGATCTCAGGGTCAGAGTCAATTCTTTCATTTGGAAGGGCTGAAAAACTAAAAGCCTTCATGCAAGGTAATGTGAGGTCTCTTTTTCAATCCAATCTGTATAATCACTATCAGAGTCATTCAGATAATAAATGTAAGTAAACAATGGAGGGTTCAAATAGAGTCGCATTAAACCACCTGTTTTCAATAGTTTGAGAATTACCAGTTATTATCCTTTTGTGAATCTTAATTTGAAATAAATCTGTGGATTTGAGTTAGAAAAGCAGCCCCATTTCATATTCATCAACAAATAATAAAAAGTGACACATCAGAGACATATTGTGTGAGTCATATGAACCTGGCATCCAGTTCCACTTCCAAACTTTTCAGAGGTGGGATCTGTAGCCTGTTGTCTACAAAAGTGAGTGTGAACTCTCACACAGAGCTCTTTATAAAGAAGTGTCAAAATTGGTGTCAGTGACATAGAAAGTTATTCTGGCACACTGGGATATGTGACAGTTTCAGGGAACCACCTTGTGAACACCCTAAGTGCTATCTGAAGCGTACAGACCCCCCCCACTCATTTACACATATGCCTCTACAAACCCCTCATTCAATAAAGCCCAGCACTCACATCTCGGGGGATCCGGTCCTCCAGCTCTTGTCTCTCATGCTGAAGCTGCCCAGGCTCTCTCTCTTGGTCACCTTGTCCTCCCGCGGGCCCTTGTGCTCCCGACGGGACACGGAGGTCGAAGCCTTCTGCTCCAGCTGAGACAGATGCTCCATGCTGCTGTACACCTGCAGGGGGACACAGTCAGATCAATCTTTATTTGGTCTGTTAGCAGTTATTGAGAGCTCCGGGGGAAAAGGGATGGGATGGGCTGAGCTGTGCAGGGAACCAAGTTTATTGTGTATTATAATAAAACTGTATTTCTGACCAGAGGGGAACTCAGATTTTACACATTGAAAATGTGTTTGCAGGTCTTAGGCAGTACTACTACATATGTGTGAACCCTACATAACGCCTCTCTTTTACTGAAAAAGCTGAAACCTGGGAATTTCTGGCCTTTGTACTGATTATTTTTCTATCATGGATTATATTATAGCTCCAAATTAATAAATGATATAGAATCTGAGTTGGCTTTTGCTACTCTTCTAGCTAGACGCACATTGTCAATGGCTTGAGAACATAATGTCCTGCAATGCTGTACATGAATCTGATAAGAAATTTTCCAAGATTTGGAAGCCCTTTCTGACGTACTGTCAGGGCTCCAACGTGGTCTGACACACCAATTTATATAATTATTATTAGCATAATTGTATTATTATTATTATTATTATTATTATTATTTATTTTGCTTTATTTGTATTTATCTTATTGACCTATTTTATTAATTATAACTAATTGTAGCAGTGGGGGTGGGTTGGGGTGTGTTTCTGAAGTTCCATGTGTGTGCTTACTTCAGACCTCATTACGTGTGTGTGTATTCAGCAGAAGCTTTGCTTGAGAGAGGCAACTCAGCAGCCCTTGATCGTCACTTCAAAAACATCCCAAATTTAATTGAAATTGAGCCCCTCAATGAGGCACTTTCCATTTTCTGAAGAGTGAGAGAAGTAACAGGAAGAACACGCTGGCACACTTGAAGAGAGAGTCACAGCTCAAAAATAAAAGAGACTTGGCCAAAGAAAAAGTGGGTGAAGAAAAAAAAAGATGAAAGATTGTCTGGGTCATCAAACACACATCTGTAGAGTAAGGCCTCCAGACTAACGAGAGGAAAGAGGATCCAAGTAGCTGTGATCCAGTTCTCCTCCGAGCTACAGAGGTACCAGCTTTTTTTCAGCAAAAATCTGACTGTATCAACACTCACATATTATAAAGTTTATATAGTATATTGATATATAACAGGAGCAGTAGGAGAAAAGACAATTATTTAAAAGGCTTTAGGATTTAACAGTTAGATGTCATAATAAGTGTGATGTCACAATATCATCCAAATATTCATAATATAGTGTGATGTAAATTGTCATAGCCAAGCGTGTTTTGGGTTATTATGGTGTGATATGTCATAGTATATTGTGATATGTCGTAATATAAGGTGATGTCACAGTACAGTGTGACATGTCATAATATAGTGCGATGTCATAGTATGGTGTGACATGTCATAAAATAGTGTGACTTGTTATAACATAGGTATTATATGATTTTTCATAATATAGTGTGATGTAATAAAAAGAGTGTTGTTGTTAGTGTCAACTAAACCCGGTGACTGAGAGAGTAAGAGAGAGATGACAGAGGAGAGGCTAGAAGAGAGACAAAGTCAAACCTTGCTGAAGCGAGGAGAACAGGAGGAGAACTGTCTGATCTCCACCGGCTCATCGTCATTGGTGTCATCCTCATCGTACGTATTGATGTGGTGATACCGATCCGAGCGGGCTGGCAGGGGAGAGAGAGAGAGAGAGAGAGAGAGAGAGCGAGAGGAGATGAAATATTTGAACTGTCAACATAGAAAACTGTTCAACATAGAAAACTCAATTTCTCGCTGGAGCCGTGTCAGAAAATGATTGTACTACTGGTGCAACTGCTGTACGTTACAGGCGCATAAACCCAGAGGAACCTACTGTCGAAGTAGCTGGTGTCCTCCTCTGACTCCAGGTGAGGGATGAACTCTGCCTTCTGTCTCAGCAAACTGTTCCAGTCTAGCTCCGTGAAGAACGAGTGCTGCTTCACCTCAAACGCTCCGCCTGGTGGCGCAAACAACACAGCCTGTCGACCCCACTCAAAATACAGTACTGATGCACAGTTTATTTAAACCTCTTTACCGGTAAGTGTATGAGAAAGGTGTCTCTCATAGTGACAAACCCATAGAGGATTATCACCCCACTCTGCATTTCCCCTCAGACATAAAGAGCTTCCTATTGGCCACTTTTAGCGAATTATTCTGGTTTGCTTCACTCACTGTCAGTCTCTTTTACGGCAGTTGTCAAAGGCTCTGAAAACCTACTGTAGGCTAGCTACACATCACCAAACACTCAAAGGACAAAGTTAGCCACTAGCTATTGAACATAGTGAAGCATTTAACAGCTATGGAGATAGAAATTTCCCTCAGGAATTGGTGGAGACCAAAACAGTGCTAGAAGAGAGAGAATTATGGGTTTTCATTCATCAACTCATCCTGAAACATTTCATATTTTTTTATTATCTGGATTTCATGCAGTCTTATGTTAATTTATCCAAGTCTGTCCGAAATGTCTCGCTTCATCGTTTTATACTATTAGAATTTTTTTTTGTAAAATTGTCATAATTAGCATATGAATCTTGAGGTATGGCCAAACACTTGTTTTGTGAGGTCACAGTTACTTTTGAACACCAAAGTCTTATCAGTTCAACCTTGAGTCCAGGGAGACGTTTGTGCCAAATTAGAAACAAATTTAATGAATGAATGAATGAATGTTAATGGTTTGCTCTGTGTCTGTTAGATTTGCAAATAATCCACTGTTTGTTCTCTGAACCCAAAGCAGTTCCCAGGCGTTTTCACCACAGCTTAGTTTTTCCTGCACTTCTATGCAAGAGGCACAGTCAAGGCTAGAAGTAGAGAGAACTCAAAAAATCATAAAAAAGACGAGATGTTCGATCTAAAAAGATCAATTTCTTTGAGAATTTATTGTACAAAAGTTGCCACAAATGTTACTAATTTTGGAAAAGAAAATTGAGGATCCACATGCTATACATATTTAATCGAAGGCCTGGCTGAGGCCTTGGATTTTATAGTCCATCTAAATTCCAACCTTCACCTATGGTCAGAGCTTTGGGTAGTGACCAAAAGATTGTGCCAAATGGGATCCACCAGGAGGAGCTGGAAGACGTTTCTGGAGAGAGGTTCGCTTGGACTACCTTTGCTAAGTCAGCTCTCACTGTGACCAGGCCCCACATAAGTGGTGAGAATGGATGGATAAAGTCCTATTTGTATTGTGTTTATTTCACAGTGTGCAGTGGTTGAAGTGGAACAGAAAAGGTTAGTACCTGTACCCAACCTCACAAGAGGGTTGGTCTGCAGCAGGGCAGAGATGAGGTCCTGGGCATCCGCAGGTAAGGCGTCATCACCATCTGGCCAAACTATGTTGTCTGATGGAGACGACAAACAGAGAGCAAGAGTTCAGTGTTACAAGAAAGACAGAAATTGCCTCCGTTTGAGAAGAAAAAAGATCGTAGATTAGTCCAAACTACTGCAAAATTGCCCTAAATACATGCATGTATTATATATATATATATGTATTATAAGGATGGAAGAAAACTGTTCTATCTGGAGCAGTATTGAAATCTCTGTTCAGACTACATCACATGCTTGAGATGCATGGTGTTGAATAAGAATGGTAACACTTTACGCATAGATTTTCTAAACTTTGTGGTAGACTTAGAATAGAGTAGCACACTTACTTTGACCCACTTACTTTAAGGATAGACAATAACCCAGAAACCCAATTGAATGGAAACACAATGTGCAGCTTTTGATGAAGTTTTTGAGTGTCTACAAAATTAAACCAACCCTATTTTCTTACCTGTGATGACCTGTCCAAACAGCTCCTCCGGAGTGTCTCCAAAGAACGGCACGCAGCCCACCAGGAACTCATAGAGGATGATGCCCATGGCCCACCAGTCCACTGGCTTTCCATAGCCCTGACGGAGAATAACCTCTGGAGCGATGTACTCTGGAGTACCACACACCTGAGTGATGGCCAGCCGGGGGAGACAGAGGGAGAAAAAGAGAGGAACGGAGAGGGAAAGAAAGATGGGTTGGAGATGCTTGGCAAAATCCCACGTGTCCAAGTTACATCATTGTCCATTTTCCTCAAATATTCTTTAAATGGCCCCTTCAGATATGATGTAAGACATGTAAAAATGCTCTGCTTTGTATAATAGTTTTTCTATGATATAGTTCTTCCACAAAAAAATAACTCAATTGAGGGGTTAAAATAGCCTAAAAACACATCTATCCCTTATACCTTATTAAATAGATGTATGAATGTGCAGTAGCACAACATTTGTATTACTTCATGGAAAAGTCTGTTGCTAGTCTGTTCTTTGGTCAAACATCCAAGTTAAGTTAATGATGAAAGGAGGGGCACTTTCAATGTCAGTTTATCCAAATCACAAAAACAAATTTCCCATGAACCCCTTTTCTATCCATTCATATAGTTTGGTTTCATTTGAGATCTCTGCCACTAGGAGTTCTGCCTCTGTGTAAAACAATGAATTGGAAAGGAGCTGCATCTATCCAGATACAGATGAAGTACAATGTCCCGTTTATTTAGACGGAATAGTGATTTAAAAACAGTAAAAACTTTTCAAAGCAAGGTCTGTGAAAGTTTCAAACGTCATTATCTAATCCATTTCCTCAGAGTGGCATCAAAAGTCAAACAAACAAACCCTTTAACAACAGATCTGTAAAATGGAAACCATTAACTTCCACATTGCTGACATCAAGGTTTCATTTCTAAAAATCCCACATGTTGTTCAGGAGATCTGAAAGTGAACATAAAACATGTGCGCTTCATGACATCATGATTGAGTGGATGAGAAACACTCTCCAAATCAGAATCTCTGGTCTGTTTCATCCACAGATGTGAGTTGATTACTGGCAGAAAAACAGATGTCTGCTTCCAGCCAGAAGAGCTGACTGATTTCATTCAGAGCATAAACAATAAGTATAATTGCTAAAAGCGGTTACTGTGATGGAGATGATTAATGATTAACAATTTCAGAAGCATTGTAGTGTCTAGATTTTTTTGCCAGATGACTTGACAGGATGGTGCACGTGGCTGGAGAAGACTAAAAGATGCTGTGAATGCCTGACGCCTGTTTATCCACCGAACATCCCATCTTACTATTACACACACCTCCTTCATACAGTTGTTAATTAAATGCATCAGTCTGAAAACTTTCTACCTTTGTAATGTCCAAATCCCTACAAAACACACTGCTGCTAGGTTACAGGTAGCGTACCTGCTTGTCCAGGAACTCTCTGGCATCCTTTTCGATGTGTCCCTCGTACAGGTTGGTGGTGAGGCTCATTAGACCCATTTTAGACAAGCCAAAGTCTGTAAGCTTGATGTGTCCCATGGAGGTGATCAGTAGACTGTTTGGACGGAGAAAACAGACATTAGTTTCTGGTGCATTGCGATAAAAGCCATCTATAAACGGACTAGGTGGTTATTTTGAAAGCTGTGTTGTGGTCACAGGTCGTCAAATGCCGGGGGTGGATGGGGGTGCTTAAGTGGAGATATGGACACGTGAGACTGGCATGCTTGCAGATGAATGCACAAAGAAACTTAAAGTTTAGACCGAGAGTGACTTTCATCCCTGGAGCATTTCGGTTTACTTTCTGTCTACGTCAGTTTTCTAACCTACATGAACTGAAACTAACCAAGCTCAGTGCACGGAAGCAAGAAAAGGCATGAGAGCAGACCTGGGGAGAGAGGTTCTTTTTGAGTGGCAACCGAGGCATTCAGACATGTGGTTAGTAGCTGTAGCCACAAGGCTATATGCCCATTAAATCTGCTCAACCTTTTACCAGTACTACCTGTGTCATAACAGTTACATCAGATACCATGAATACTTCATATCTATTGTCCTATTTAAAGTGAGTGTGCCAAACTGTTCTCCTTTCTTTATTTTAGCAATGTTGACTGATATGTCTTTATAAAAACCAGCCAAGAATTTCAAAACAGCATTAATAGATTTTTTTTCTCCATAAACTCATGTTGACAATGTTATCTGAGGTAATAAATCAATTGATAATCAGGGTCATTTTCTCATTCTACTTCTAAACAATCAGAATTATTTTAGGCAACTAGAGGAGTCGCAGATTTAAATTACTGGCTGTTAAACCAAAACAATGTATTGATATAAAAAAAAAAAATTGATTAGTGCAGCTTTAAGCACTCACTTGTCAGGTTTGAGGTCTCTATGGACGATGCCGTAGTTGTGCAGGTATTCCAGGGCTAAAACGGTCTCTGCAAAGTACATCCTTGTCAGCTCCACAGGCAGAGCCCCGATGTTCTTCAGCAAAGTGGCACAGTCACCACCTGCGAACACAGAAACACCACCAGTTAGTGTTAAAGTGTGTGAGAGGATTTATCCATTTCATACTTCAGAAAGGAAAGACAGTGTTCCTGCTTGAGAAATGTTGAATAAAAACTATTCAGACAAACGTTACTGACGCACAAAAAGTCTGCAGGATGACGTTAATTGATCCTCTGATTAATCAGAATAGCTTCATAATATGTGATACATAATAATAGTGCTCCTGTATTTTTAAAGCACGCTTGTCATCACACGAGTCACTCAAACTACCCATAATGCCTCAGTGTAGAGAGCTGCTGCAACCAGGGCCGCCTCATCTGTCCTGCATTTACTGCCCTTGTTTGACTTTCATGGTGGAGAATCATTGTGATAATGAAATCAGAGCCTCATCTTCAGCATATTACTTTCATTTTTCTGAATCTGAGCAGATAAAATCATGATCGGCTATTCAAGAGTCCAGCTGACACTTTTATCCTAAATTAAATAAATGAAGTGTGAAGAACGGAAACCCGATCCAAAATTTCCTCAGACACCCGACAGAGAAAAAGTAAGGGCAAATAGAAAAGGAAGTCACCCACTCAAGAGAGGTCTTGTGAATCATAAAACACCTTTTCAATGTGAGTCCTCCCTCAGTGTAATAAAAAGCCTACAAGCAGACCGAATTGGACTCCCTCACCTTCAACATATTCCATGACCATGCACAGATGTCTCCGCGTCTCAAAGGAGCAGAACATGGAGACGACGAACGGGTTCTCCGCGAAGGTGAGGATGTCTCTCTCCACAAACGCCTGCTGGATCTGGTTCCTCAGGATCAGATTCTGCTTGTTGATCTTTTTCATGGCAAAGCGCTGACGCGTCTCTCTGTGTCGCACCAGGTAGACGGCGCTGGAGAGAAGGTGAGACAGAAGAGACAAGGGTGAAACCTGAAGTGAATGTCGTCGTCCAGGTGGAGTATGGAGGAAAGAGAGCAGTGTAAGGCAGTGGTGAGAAAAGTCTGAGATCACACGTTATAGTGTTAAAATCACCAATGATTGCCTGTAAGTTGAACAGTACACTTTAAAAGTGCCTTCAAATCATTCTACAGACCAGTGTCTAAACATATGTCAGAAAATGTCTTTTTAAAGTTTCCCCCGAAAGTCTCTTTGGATATTAGTGTTTTTATGCTGTGTCATGCTAAATATACGGTCCATCCAACATGGGATTAATAGAAGTGATTATGATAAATGCACTGCATTTATATAACGCTTTTGTATTCTTAATGACCACTCAAAGCACTTTTCAACACAACCTAGCATTAACAAATTAACGCACACATTCATATGTTGGAAACAGAGGCTACTATACAAGGTGTCACCTGCTCATCAGGAGCGACTACATTCAAACGCACACTCAGCAATTTAGAGTTGAGCGTCTTGCCCAAGGACACTTCAACACGTAGACTGCAGGGTCCAGGAATCAAACCACAAACCTTCTGATTGGTGATGACCACTCTATCCCTACTTATATGAGCCACAGCCAAAATATATGATCCCATGCGTGAAATACATCACATATAACACTTAAAATCTCAAGTGAAAATGTCTTTACAGCATGTGCAAAATTTAGGTTTACATATACAGCAAATGGCTGACGTTTCCAGGCTAAATGTTTCATGCTAATAATGAAGTCAGTCTTTGTGAGTCGTTCGTCTTTCTGTCTTTATCTTACAAAACAATACATAACATAGTTCTGATCAGGTCCCATTTGACAATGATATCTTTCAACAAACCATTTTAGCTTTGAATTATAGCTAAAGTTGGTAACTTTAAAAAACAATAACAATTGTCATATTTGCTCAAACTATCTCTATCTGAATAGTATATGAGACAGATAATCTGGGAAAACGTCAGGTTCCTCTGCCTCCTTTAGTGCTCCCAAAAGCATTTGCAAGATTCCACTGCGCCAAAAATGAAAACAAGCAATAAGAAAGTCTCTAAAGCAGCTGTCAATTACTGCTCGTGAAGCTCATCAACTCTGAAAACGAACTGTCAAACTTGGCAGCGCTGATCAAACATGAATCAAGACTTTTTGACTGTATTGCCTATTTGTCACCACAGTTGTTTTCAGGAACATATTTTACTGCACTGATGTAAAATGTAAAATGAGAACGTTTGTGACCCGATCCCCATGTTGAAAACAGTCGAGGCAAAACCAAGTACTGCACAACAACTGGAGAAACCTTTCTAAAAGCAGGCAGAGGACCTTGATTCTTGTCACACATAATCTGTCTCATGTACTATTGACTGGATATACTGACTAAATATGACAAAAAAATTTTTTTTTAAGAGGTGTGTTTCATTCAAAGCAACTGGTTCACAGCGATGAAAAGTGTTCATTTTTATCAGTTCTTTATGAAGCACTATATGACACTGAGCATGAATGATGATCGTTGACCTTGAAAACACTCACTGTCTGACCCCATTTCAGTCTCCCACTTTGTCTTAAGGAAACATAGGTAGCTAAGGCAAGATTTGTTCTTGATGTGATTTCTATGTGGAGTCAACGAGGTTACAATCCACCGCTTACCCATAAGCTCCATTGCTGATCAGTTTGATGCTCTGAAAATCTTCTTCACTCGGTGGTTTGATGGTTCTCCCTCTTCCCTGGTGACACATGTCAAAATCATAATTCAAATCAACACAAAGGCTGTTTCAAATAAATGTTCAAATGCTGTTGTTCTTTTGATGATTTTGACATCTGTGTGTGTGTCTGAATGGTGGTGTGTGTGTGTGTGTGTGTGTGCAGTCATATCGCCCGTGGATACATGTGAACACAGATCAGTCCGTGTTTAATTCTCCCTCACCTCTGTTGAGTCATCGGTCTCTGGAGTGTGTGGACCCTCACTGTCGTAGCTGTCGAGGCCAACGATTTCTGTTGAGACACATGTTGGTTAACGAAGAAAAACCTGGTGTCCAATATTAAATGTTTCAAGCTAAAAACGCCAGGCCTCCCACACTGCTGTGAGCAGATAACAAAAACAATGCAGCTGCTCAGACATCTTACACAGAACAGATGAAGTGTTAAACGTTAAAGAAAAAAGTTAAGATAGCGTCTTCCTATTCATTTCTCTCGTCTCCTTCAGCGGTCCCTCCCCCTCACTTTGTACCTTCTCCTTGCCTGAGCAGCACTGGTGGCTAATTTCCAGTGTTCTTCCACTCTTTTATGTGACAGCTGCTGGGATTCACTGATTATAGCACCGTTTTGTCAAAGCAGGGAAATAATTGACTGATAATTAACTTTGCAAAGCGTTTACGAAGCCGCTCTGTGGATATCAACTTCATGTAAAATAAAAGTCACTGAGCTGACAATCGACTACTCTGTCGGTTTTTCTCTCCGACACTGAAAACAACTGATCTTGTCAGCGGTCTCTGTGAAGAGCCGAGAAAAGGAAGTGCGAAAGCAGTGGGTGTGCTCGTGTGTGTGTGTCTATGTGTGATGGTGTAGGTGCAAAAGAAAGTGCAAGATTAGAGATATCAAGTCGCACATTGTTAGCAGAGATGAGCTGAGAAAAGGCCTGGCAGGCGCCTATTTTTCATGGATTCAGAAATAAAACGGCACAGGTTCATTGTGAGGAGTCAGTCGGGGTCATTTAACCCGTCGGCTGATGAACAGCTCCTGATGGATGAGACCCGGGAGCAGCTGAGCAGATGTGAAGTAGAAATGTGAGCCATGATGATTAATGAAAGACGGCGATGCCACCGAGCCACCGGCCAGCAAATGATCCGACCAGTCCATTCTCGTACATCCTGATGGTGAACAACCATCTCATAAAATGTCTCGGCTATTTTGGGGTTTACGTCATTTGTCACACAGATTTGGTGCTTAAGCTTAACACATTTTTATAACTTAAATTGATGAAAATGATCAAAAATCCCTCCGAAATAACACATTAGGACACTCAATACCTTGAGGAACACCCTAGAAAAATCCATGCTGTGATCAGTTATCTAAAACTTTTGACATTTAAATTTTTTTCGACAAGAATTACATTGTTTTGCGATTGGATGACGAGTGCTTCTGTTCTAGCTTTAAGAATGAGCCCGCTAAAAGGGTTAAAGGAGGGGTGTTATTAGTCTGACACCGTGAGACAACTGCACCCCAATACACAACTGCTCCCTTGTTGACTTTATGGACTGTAAATATCTATATAAGAATATCAGTATATGAAATTATACTGTGTCCGGAAAACACTGATGCAACATGCAACATGAAAAATCGATATTAATTATTCTTCGACTAACTTACTTCCACTTATTTGGGGGATGATCATGAGCTCAGTTTTGGAATGGTTCCATTCATTTGGTGGCTTTGATGGATGTAAACAGATGTGATGTCGCCATGGAGTTAGTTAATAAGCTGTGTGCTGTGTTTTGACAAATAGGCACCATCAGGCATCGTTTCCCACTGCGTTCTGTCTTTATGCTAAGCTAAGCTAATCCCCTCCTGGCTAAATCTCCATGCTAAAAACAAAGACATGAGAGTGGTATAAATACTGTTATCTAACTCTTTGACACAAAATGGACAAATGCATTTTCAACAATGTTAAACTATTCCTTTAAGTTGTTTCGGTGTTTGTTTTTATGTGTGATTGGTTTGAATTCAACGCAAGACCATTTAATTAATTCCTCAGTCAATAAATATCACAAGGAACCAGCCAACATCTAACAGAGCAAATGAAAGACTTTACACATTATTTTCTGTGAGTATTTCCACTTGTTTAACAAAATGGTTAAAAATACAGTATCTTTCTCCTCTCTGTCTCTTACCCTCCAGCGGGTCTCTGGTCAGCCCCAACTGGCTGATGATGTATCGAGGGATGTCTGCCTTCATCAGTTGTCCCTCCTTGGCGTGGTCCTCCGCCGCCTCCAGCAGGTGGTAAAACTCTTCAGGGTTGAACTCCTATGAATGGAGGGGAAACGTTTAGGCACCAAAGGAGGCAACAATATAAAAACACTTTAAGGCTTACACTGATACAGCCATGATCTACCATCAGAACTCAGACGTAGTGTTTCAGCAGTAGAAAAATATCTTCCTAGCTCACAACCACAGAGTTTTAACACCTTCAGGTAGGTTTCAACACTAGTGCTGGAGACACATCCTTTCTGGAAGTTAACTCACAAAACTGTAACCAGCTCCTATCAATGTCAGATGATTGCCACTTAAAATGCAACACTTGCTTCTACTGAAGTGTTTTGATGTGTGGGAAGTTTTCATAAATCCACTCAAACACATTTTCATGTGAGATCAAGAAGAAAGCTGTGAGGGACTGAAGGGTTAATAAAAGACTGCACTGCTGAGTAAGACTGGTAACTTGTGGTTCACTCATCATGACATAAAACTTTCAAGATGTTCTGCCCACAGTCATGATGGTTTCATGATAAAGTAGAGACAACTGTCTATACACCATGATATATTTGTAACTGAAGAGTAAAAAACGGCAAAACATGTTTTTTAAGAAAAGCTTGGCTCCCTGATGTACCTTATTGAGGGCTCCAAGTAATTCATTGTTTTCATTGGAAATTAATCTGGAGGTTATTTTCTAAATATTAGTTGTTGATCTTGATCTTGATCTTTTGGATGTCAGAAAAAAAGTAAAATGTCACACAGTTTCCAGGAGTGCAGGTTATTTCCAACCAGAAGTAAAAAACAACAACAAAGAGCAACGGAAAGAAAGAGAAAATTAAAAACATAATGCGTCTGTGTGTTAATAAGTGTTAATAATACGACAATATTTACATTGAAGAAACTAGAACCAGAGCATTTCTGGAATTTTTACTGAGAGAAAAGCAAATTGAACTTGAACTTGATAATTAAAAAATAAAAATAATTTGACGGGGTTGTTCAACTGCATAAAGTCCTTACCATATCTTGGTCATAATTAAAAAATAAAAATAATTTGACGGGGTTAATATCAAGATTGTTTGTTTATGTTATGCATTTATGTAAAATATGTTAATCAGCTACAAAAATCCAGTATTGGTCGGCAATAATATGTTGACAGCAATACATCACAGTAATTATAATTTTTTACAGCAGGACAGTGAACCATGATGACTAACTTCCTAATTTGAGGAAACAAAGATAGGTGATAACTGAACATATATTAAATTGTGTCACTTCTCATAAATGCATTTCAGTAATTCCTTGTAGCCAAACTTATAATCACCAAAACTGGAATTTACTTCACAAATTCATGACCAAACACCGCTATTGGGCTGTCAAACAAACACAATCAGTGTTAATACACCTCACAACTTTAAATTGCTTTCTTGAAACATCCTTTTTTTCTTTTGTGGTGTCCTCAGGGATTCTGTTTCATTCCTGGTGGTGGAATAACATTTTGATTAGAAAGCAGAGCCCGGGGCAGCCGGGATCATTTCCTTCCTCCCCTGCTCTCTCATATCTGCTCCCCTCGACCGGAGAGAAAAAAAGAGAGGGAGAGCACGAGGAGGGGGAATTAACCTGCCTCTCTGATAGCTTGCACTGCTCAAGGATAATATCCCTGCAGCTAGCAGCCTACTGTCTGTGTGACATTTCACCAAATCACAACCTGCTGCTGACTTGAATGCTAAATGAACTCTGTGCCAGAAGGACAACATTTTATCCGTGTGCGTGTCTCCTCCACTCTAACCTAAGGGCGGTGAGGATCTTAAGTCAACCTCCCCATCCTGCCTGACCCTATCGACCTCCTCTGACGGTCGTCTTGGCAACTGAAAGATGAGCCAGGGGGTGGTTGGAGGAGGGACCGTGCCGAAGACGAACACGCGAGGCCATCAGTCAGCGAGCAGATATCCAGGTATGGACGAGCCGCCCGTGCATACAGAGAGGCTTGTTATTACTTGGTAAGTTGAAGTGAGTTGTGTTCTGTATGTATCAACATGTCAAAGTCACGGCTCTGTCTCCCAGCTGATTTGATGCGCCGCTGAGAAGGTCGACAAAGAAGCGGGGGAGGAAAGAATATTTTACAGTTCTGAGTTAAGTTGGAAAAATATCCTGCGGCGATAAGCTCATACTCTGCTGAAGCTACGGAGATGTGCAGCGTGTCTGATGACACAGCTGTAACAAAACATGACCTCTACTGCATAATATGGTACGTTCATTCATTAAAATCTAATGTATCGAGAATGTGGAAGATGAATCAACATTTACCGTAACAGGAGTACGTTAGCAGCCATTTCTGAATGCAAGTTGTAGTAACTAAAGTGCAAAAAGGAGGTAGAGAGTATAACTCTGGTACTGTGTTAAATCAACTAAATGAGAAATCATACCAAAAACGTTCTGCTCATTAAAGGGTGTGTTTGCTTCATTGGACTGTATAGAAGAAGTTGTTGTATTCACCCGGACAGTTTATGGACTGCAGTTTTGAGGCCCTTCAGTTCTGTCTTTTGGCCGTCGCCATCATGTTTTTTTGAAACCAGAAGTGACATGAGAATATTTTATCACCATGAGAGGGCGGAGCCCCCGAACGCTAACTGTGACGTTTTTTAATTATTATTATTATTATTATTAAAGCTCCAAGATGAAAACACAGGCAACACCCAGACCAGACAAAGTCATGTTAGTGACCTGTCAATCACAAGTAGCCCCGTCCTAAAGGATTCCCTGCTTTATGGTCTATTTTACTCTAAATGGGACTCGTCACTTTCGTCTGAGTACAAGAAACTAAAAACTATTTAAGTTCTTCTAAAGGCAGCCTAAAAACTCAAATAACTATATGTATACAGTGGGTTAACATCTTTTTGTTCTAGCAGCTGAAATGGTGGACTGAAATTTATTTGTACATAATACAGTATTAAAGGAAGCAACAGTGGCTCTCTGTTACGTGTACACAGTTTTTTCAATCATTTTATGATGACTGAAATACTAGAGGGGGGGTTATGAGAACATTCTCCACCTGTACCATTAAGCATTTTAGCTTTACTTCCACCCTGAAGCCCTTTTGCTTTCTCGTTCTGCAGGTTTCCATGAATCGTTGTGGTACCTGGACCGTAGTCGTGCCTCCTGCTGTGAGCCGACTGACACCCACTGCTACTTCGATTATTATTATTAGTCACATTACTATCCCTATTTTCATGGCTATAATTCTACTGTAATAATTGCTGCTGTTATTATAAGTAGTCTTATTATATGAATCATTTATGTCATATACATTGAATGTGTTGTATCTAAGAACTGTTATGCTGCTCATTCTGTACACATGACATCTATTGCATTCTGTCCATCCTGGGAGAAGGATCCCTCCTCTGTCGTTCTCCCATAGGTTTCTTCCTTTTTTCTCCCTGTTAAAGGGGTTTTTTAGGGGAGTTTTTCCTGTGCCGATGTGAGGGAAGGACAGAGGATGTCGCATGTGCACAGATTGTAAAGCCCTCTGAGGCAAATTTGTAATTTGTGATTCTGGGCTATACAAAATAAACTGAATTGAATTGAATTGAATTGAATCTTTATTTACTTATTTATTCTTTCTTTTTGCAGCCATTGGGTTAAAGGTCTAGGCACCGTGGGTAGGTGTGTACTGGCCCTAAAGTCAGTATCCCTTATAGGAGTGGCAGTAAAGCTAAGAAAACCTGCGTGTCATCGCTTCAGACAGTATGCACAGTTCTTCTTCTGCTCACGCTTTAATACCAAGGAGAAGGATTGTACCCTCCCTTTACATATTCAAGGACAGTAGTTTTTTTCCAACAGATGAATACTCAGAATTGACAATGTGACAGTGTGTGTTGAGTGACTGTTTCACAGAACTGACTGCATGAAACCGAGGGATTAAAACTCACCAAACACTCGAGGAGCCTGGCTGGACGAGATATGATGATGAAGAGCTTTTTGACCAGCTCGATGACGAAGGTGAGCTCGGAGCTCTCGGAGCGCTCGTAGGCCTGAGAGCGAGACAGAGACAGACAGAGAGGTGGGGTCAGTTAGTCATGTGTAGATGTGTTGATTATAGCTGACGTTCCTCTCCACCTCCCGTGACTCACGTCATTCAGCAGCTTCTCCAGGTTCTCCTGCAGCTCACAGAAGTAGACGCTGGTGATGAGACCCTCGCGTGACTTGGTCAGGCAGTCCCTGGACAGCTCGGCGACCTGGTGGTGGATGAAGCTGAGGACGCCGTCGGCCAGTGGCAGCACGCTCTCTGGGCAGTAGTTATGAATGAACTCTGCCAGCCTCTCCTCCATCTGAGCCGTGGCCTAAGTGAATACAAGATGTTGGTTAACAGTCAGTTCCTTTCATGTTGTCAGTAACCAAAGGTTTTCTACAAGCCACACATCCGTGAAGTATCTCGACACCTTCCATCGCAGGCTGATGTGTCAGCCGTGAAACACAATCAAATCTCTGATGCGCTCTGATTGGGACAGACCCGCGGTTACAATACCTTGACTACTCAATGGCATGTTTGTGTGTGTGTTGAACAGCTGTCAACTGATGCATATAAATACTTATTTCAGGTACACAACTGCTAATTAACCTCCTTATAATGACAGCGAGAATGCAGCAATGTTCAACCTTAATTGACATTCCTGGCAAGTGTGTGTGGGAAGCCTTAGTAGCACTGCTTCACAATGCATTACTGCAAATGAGCACATGATGATGGCGCTGTGTGTGTGTATGTGTGTGTACGGGCAAGTGATGTACATTTACCTACACACATTTCCCTTTTCATAGAAAAAAGGGACATCGAGTGGTGTATTTCTGTCTCAGGCTGCTTTAAGCTTTTAGCTTACTCTTTGATTACGTACTGGCCCTGGAAAAAGATACGTGATATAATTGATTTGGTGCTCATGATCAGTGACTCATAGGTCAGGACGAACATCTAAGACCTCGGAGTTTTCACACACTGCAGTGTCAACAGCTCACAGAGACCGGTGAAATAAAATCTCCAGAGGTCGCCCTCCGACCGAGAGCTGTCTTCATGCTGGAGGTCAGAGGAGAGCGGTAAGCCTCTTTGATAGTAACATGAAACACAGAGATGACAGCTTAGTAGAGCAGGATCAGGATGTATGACGTGCAACAAAGGTCCCACGGTCGGGAGTAAAAACAGGGACACTTCAGTTATATGGTGTACATCAGTCATTCCAAAAAAGACTGGGTGGCAACCCACAGGAGGGTCTCATGAGATTTTATGAGGGTCGCCATATCAATTCTTCCATAGATTTTTTTCCAAGGTTTATATCTGCAGTACACATGAATGTTCGTATTGTTCTGATAATTGTAGCCTACTTATGACATTGAATCTTATATAAAAAGGTTTGCGTTCATCGTATTTGTTTTACTGATGAGAGAAAAAAACAAGCCTGTTAACTCCACCTCAATGTATTTATTTTACATCATTAATAAAGTATTTAACAGGTTAATGTTTTCAATAACAAATGCATAAAACAAAGTTGTGATTTATCAAACTGATATATTTTCAAAATGTCTGGTTTACCTGTTTCAAGATAGTATAAAGTGATGTGGAAATGGCAGTGAAAATGATCAGGAAAGTTAATTTACGCAAAAATGTACTCTTCTCAGGATTTATAGATCAGGCTTGTTGTGAATTGGGTGGCTATGGTTTGTTATTTTAAAAAGTAGGGTCCCCAGAAAGAATTATTTTTTAAACTATCCAAGCGCTGCTTTGGGCATTAGACATTACAAAAGATTTGAACATGACATGTGAGTCGCTCTGAAAAGAAAACCTACCCATATTCAGTGTCATTCAGCTGAAGAAGTGGCCCCTGACTGCATGCATATTGTCTGTGTGTGTATTTGATGTGTGCTTGGATGCACAGGTTACACTTGTGTATTTGTTTGTGTGAGGCTGACCTTGGGGAAGCGCTCCTTGTAGACATGGTTCATCATCACTATTTCATTGTCATAGCAGGATGGAGAGCGCCCCGGGCTGGAGAGAGACAAACACACAGAGCAGGAGAGTAGTAAACAGCACTGACTGAGAAACTTCAGAGACGCAATTCTGTTTTTTTCACTTGAATGAAGGATTAATTCACCGCTTCGCCTCATGTCCATCCTGTCTGGACATTATGCTAATCCAGCGATCTGAAATTCAGCACCGCAGGTTCTCTAATGGATCCGGTGTACTGCGTGGGGTACTGACGTAAGACAGGCATAAATATATTCGTATGTAGACTTTCCTAAGCACAAAATCAACATGTGGCAGATAAAAAAAGCCCCCAAAACTCCCACAGTGCAGAATTCACAAAAGCATATTGTGAAAAGGTTTCTAGTGGGCAAACACGGTTAAGCTTCGCAGAAAAGACGTGATATGAATAGAAATAATGAGGCATGTCAAGGTACACAATAAACGCATTCTGTATAGTGAAGTCAAAAGATAGGATATTATGTAGGGCAGCGGCTGCTGAGGAGCTTAATATAAAAACTGAATACTGATAAGTAGTGACGTGTTGTATGTATGCGGTTGGGGCATGATGCATCCAGAGGGGAGGCTATAATAGTTGTGGTTGGAGGAAGCGTACACCAGAGACTTCTGCTAATAGAGAAACTGCTGCACTCTGGAGAGGCTCAAAGATCTGGAGGGTGGACTGATACTGATTTAATAATGGTGGTGGGAATAAAGAAAAAGATTAGGAGTAAAAAAAGACATTCTCATTTAAATCTACGCAGCAGGATGATCATGACGGCCGCCATTTATATGTGTACCATTGTCATTGCGACTGTTGTAGTGTTCTAGCTGCAGTAAAAACTAAACCAATTTACGGCAACTTGCTGCTCACTAAATTGGATTTGCAGTAACAACTGAAACTAGCAGTGGATTAGTAATGTAAAGAGCCAGACTCGATGAGTAAAAACTATAAAAAAAATATATTGCTTTTTAACAAACTCTTGTCACAGAGTAAGAAAGCCCATTGCTTTCGCAAGATGAGTGACACCTTTGTTTATTTTGTGTAACTGATGTAGCATTAAAGCATGGTGGAATTAGCTAGCTGGCTACTGTACAGCTGTACGGTAGTAGGATCAGTTCATTAATGGTTTTGGTCTTTTCATGGGATTGAAAATATTATATATCATTATATCATATCAATATCATTATTCTTCAATAAGTAGTAAACATTGGCTCCACATCTACTCCAACATAAAAATGCAGCTTGCGCATAAGTAATACTCCAATATAATATCAAATATATTTTGGATCCGGATACTGGATCCTCCAGTACATCTTGCTTCTTACATTTATGTACTTTTACATAACCTACTAGTAAAATGTTAAATGCAATACTTTTACTTTTAATGTAGTATTTTATAGGATTGTATTGGTACTTAGTAATAGGATCATAAATGCTTCCTCTACTGTTTGCTAATATATCATAAACCATACACAGCTGGAAGATGAGAAATCAGAATAAAATAGTATTCACTACCGTAGTTGCAGATTAACATGAGCAGGAACTATGTCTTCATTTTCACTTAGCCTCATTTAGAAATCACAGGATACTGATAAATATTGTCCTCAATGAATAAAAATGTCTAACAAACGGAGTCTCTCCTCTCATTAAATGGCAGCTGCAGATGAAGCGTTCAACAGAACTGACAAATATATAAAAGTGCATACATGATAACAGGTGAATTATACAAGACAAAGGCCTGTGCATCTAAATAAATGGTTGAGAGCCTTCTGCATCTCTTCATGGCAGACTGAGGTTGTTCCCATTCATAATCTTAAAGGGCAGCATAATGTCCTTTCATATGAGCTTGACATGATGAATACCTGATTACCTTTGTTTATTTATCTTCACCAAATAATCTCCACAAATCATTTACTTCCAAAATAAGACTTTGGACAATGTTGGTACCATCTTCTGTAGTCAGAAAACAGCCTCATGGCTTAAAGAATGGACTGTGAATGTTTGGCATCTGGAGAAAAATGTCAGAGCATTATGTTTTTGTTAAATCAGCGACTTGGGGATACTTCCTGCTACTAGAAGAAACCAGCATCTTAGTCCTATAATGTATCTCTCAGGGACGAATTGCTGTTACTCATTGGCTCAAATTGTCTTTTGACCTGCCGTGCTCTCACCTGAGGCTTCGAGAGCGCGGGCGGACGTGCGGCGAGCGTCGGCCCCCGTCGTCGTCCGTGATGCTCTCGGTGCTGCCAAAGTGCTTGGACAGGAAGTGCAGCTCGTCCATGGTCGGCTGGAAGGGCAGCTGGTGCAGACGCTCCTGGGACGAGCTGGATGACTGGAGAGAGCAATGAAAAAGAGACAAGGTTAAGTTGTGCACTCCTCTGTGTTAGGCCTCTTTGAAAAGCTTCTGCTGCAACATAAATAGATTAGAAAAAAGGTATCCCGTGATGGAGAGGAGGACATCAAAAATATAAAATGGCAAGAACGCCTAAATCGATGTGGTGACAATAGGAGAAGAAAAGAAGATGAAAGCACAAGGTGTACTATGAGTGGGTGGAAAGAACTGAAACAAAAAAGCGACTCACTTAAAAGAACAAGAAAGGAAAAGAGAGAGGTGGAGAAACAAGAAAAATATCCAGAAGGAGTTAGTGTAGGAGGGCAAAACAGAGTAATGTGGACTGAACAACAAAGCAAAAAGACTGCAGGGGATGAAAGAGTCACTCCACCTAAAAGTTGACTGCTACCTCGGTGGGGTGGGGGTTAATGGCAGCGCGATACGGCTTTAAACAAAACACTTTCCTCCAGTGCAGGAGTAGAAAAAAACAGCCCGGATCAATGGGAGGCTTAATGAACATGTCTCCCAATGGGACACCACGGTTGGCTTTGGCCACACAATGATTTCTGCTGTAAAAAAAAAATCCATTAGAAACTCCATTCAGGTCTTAGCCACTTGCATGCTGCAGAAAAAGTGTGTTGTGAATGCAGTCCGGTCAATCAATTAATAATCAATTAAGAAGCTCCCTAGAGACACAGAGAGACTGAGGTTAATGCAGTTGGATGTGAGGGTTGTCATAGATGGAAAATGGTCTCATATCTGTCTCGCTTCTTCGTGCAGTCACAGGGTTCATCTACATTTATTTAAACGCAACCAGTTGCGTCTTAGTCACTGTGACTGATGACGTGAAGAGAGAGATGCGTGGAAAGAATGAGAGCAAATGGGAATCGAGGAAATTTGCTTTTAGAGAATCGTTGTCATCAGCATCACCGTCATCATCATCATCATCTGACCTTTTCTGATGATGGTGGCTGGATCACCTGTCAGCCAGCTTCAGCAGTTGAGATGCCTAGTTTGTATTTGCAGATATATGTACTTGTACAATAATAAGAGTGTGAAGGGACCATTTCTAGCACTTTCACTTTTTCACATTTCCTCTCACATGGCAGAACAGAATGTGAAATTAGTCTCTGAATGTCTTCCCCTATAATAAACAGTTCAAGCATCCTCACATGCATCAAATCTGTGTTCAGTACTGTGTTCTACAGCTGCAACCTGTTTTTTTATATAAAGCTATATTAACTATTATTTGCATCTGCATTTCTGTTTGTAAAGTCATTATTTAATAATAAAGGCTGGGATGAGATGTCTGTTAATTTATTCAATTTATATAAATGTTTAGGCCTAATCGTTTTTTCGCAAAGTAGAAATTATGTTATAGAAATAAACTGTATACACATCAAAGTATAGCTTTTTCACAGCACACTGGGATTTTTAGCATTTGCATGTTACTTTAAGAAAAAAAAATTTGTTGCAAGACCTCTTTTTCCTTAAGAGACTCATATATAAGAAAACGCATTTCTGATGAATGAGGAAGGTTGTTCATTTATTTATCAGACCTAGTGTTTACACATATTAGCGGAGTTTAACTAAATAAAATCTGAACTTTCGAGTGCTATGCCAGTTGTATTAATCCTGTCATGAAACTGTGGTGAAGCAGTGTCAAAGCATCCCAATCAGCTGCAGATTTCCAGCAAAAAAAGAACCGTGATGTAAATTCAACTGTTTTCTTCACAGGTAATGTTTCATCCTCCGAACTTCCTTCATCTTTTAATCGTGTGTTACCTCCACTTTCCTGCATAAATTTGGATCTTATCTACCTCTTAATTTAAGCAACTTCTCCACACACACATACATATCCTCCTTACATCCGCTCTGTTCAGTATGCAAGGGTCCTGCTGTAACTAATCAAGCGAGTAATGGCCCGTGTAAGAACTAGCAGAGCGCTGAGACCTGACGGGATGGGGGGAACGAGGAGCGATGGAGGTGGAGAGGAGTACATGGAGACCGAGAAACCATCTCCGAACTCATTTACCGGTAAAAAGAGATCAATGAGTCGCCCGCAGTGTACTGTACGTCTCTCTGTATGCGCCGCTGTGAGGAGGCGCATGGGAGGAAGTCAATGAAAGAAATGATCTGTGAAGAGCAGCAAAGACGCAGAGGAAGCGATTGTGTTCGTAGATGGCACAGGACTGTACAGGGGTTGGATTATGAATCAACAACTCCACCTGAGCGTCATACACATTAAGGTCCATTTCTCAAATGGACTATTTACCAAATGGGCCTTGGCAGAGTTCATTTCTCTGAGTAGTCTCTTATGCTTCACTCACACAAAAGTGAACATTGTGTTTTTTTGTCCCTCTGTTTGCTTCAAAACACGTTTCACTTCCACCCACACACTCTTTTATTTGTCTCTGTTGCCCCTCTTTATCATCAATCTCCGCTTCTCTGGGGATAAAGTAATGCAGGGAGAAATAGTTACTGGAACAGGGGAGAAATTGGTTTCATTTCATTTCCATTATCCCTTGCATTTTTTTTTCTCCGGAAAGGCCAATACATAAATCAGGTCGATCATATCTTAGCAACTGATGTGCTATTTTTAGTCCGGGTTTACATGTGAAGTATGTTCTTAAGCGCTTAAATGCTTTTAAATAATCGGCTGAGACTCACAGCAGTGACTACAAAGTCAAAGAACACAGAGGTGTGTGTGTGTGTGTGTGTGTGTGTGTGTGTGTGTGTGTGTGTGTGTGTGTGTGTGTGTGTGTGTGTGTGTGTGTGTGTGTGTGTGTGTGTGTGTGTGTGTGTATACATGACATTCAGCTGCAAGGGTGGCGTGTAATCGTTTCAAAGCGGAGCGAGACCAAAGTGGAACATGCAACTTTTAGAACATGAATTTACAAGCGGAATTGCACGCACTGATTTAATGCGCGGAAATATATGCAAATAAATTATTTCAGAGAGATAAATATTCATGCAGAGGATACAAAAACCCAACTCATCAATTCATGCAATAGATGAAAAAAGACTACACATATATTTTGGGGTTTTGATTTCATGACTATACAGCAAAATTAACAAGAGAAAAAAAGTGAGATCCCACACTTCAGAGTTCTTTTTTTTTCTTCTGTTTTGTCTGGAAAAAGTTGAAATGAAAGAAAGTGCAGTGTTTGATCTTCATGAGTTTTCTTTTGTCACACTATCGCGAGGGGAAACATGAAGGAATCTCTCTGTGAAAACAGAGTAGCAGTCACCAGAGGCCTCACATTTTACTGCTGTTACAGTTTTAGAAATAAAGGTGTTAAATAGAACCATACAGGGTTCCTTGGTTTGTAATCATAGATTCCTGGTAGAAGCTATTATAAATAATTATATATAGAACCATCTGTGAAAGGCCCCACCCAGAAACCCTCATGAGAAGTTCTACAGACTACTCTTCTGTGATGAAATGGTTCCTATCCAGAACCTTTCCATGTTCTAATGGTGCAATGGAGAACCCACCCATGTAGTTCCGCCAAGAACTACATGGGGGGGGGGGTTCTCCTTTAACAGCCATGCTTTCAACTATCTTTGAGGAACCTTTTTCTTCCAAATGGGGTTCTTTGGTTGAAAAGGGGTTCTTAATGAAACCCTTATTCTTACAAAGAACCCTTTAAAAACCCTTTCTTCAAATAGGGTTCTTCAGAAGCAAATGGTTCTTTCATGAAGAGCCCATTTAGAACCCTTATTTCTAAGCGTGTACACTCTGGTGTCCTGTTTGATAGCCACAAGTTTAGTGTTACAAGGACACACTTAGTCAGCTCCATCCTTCATTTGAGAAAGCATAAGGTGCAGTGTTAATGCACACCAGATGAAGGACAGACTGCTGCTGCCACGTCTGTGGTGTAGACAGTTATGTTGGTAACCTTCTGAAGAGTGAACTTAGAGAAAACACACACACACACACACACACACACTTGCAGGCTCTTAAAATGTTAATTATTACTGTCTAGGAAGACAAGATGTGCAAAAATGCTGATAAATAAATGAAAAAGATTGCATAGGAGTCTGTGTTAGGCTTTCTTCTTCCTCTAAAACTTACCGTTGAACTGGGTGTATTGGTGCCATATCCTGAGGAAGGCAGAGAAGCCAAGGACCATCTACGACCATCAGCCCTGAGGAAAAAAACATTTAAAGGTGAAAAGGGAGAACTCCAATATCGGTTTCTATTTCAGTCCCTCCAAACAACACAGTTATACTGAAACAATCCCACCACCTCCACTTCCTTTCTATCCAATTACACTTTTGTTCTCTTTTATTCCTCTCACCCCTCCGGCCTCCCACCACCAACGTCTGACACTTCCTCTGAGTGAGTGATGAGGGACACACATTTGGGCAAAATCCTGGCACCTCGCTTCATTCATCTGGGCCTGCTGTCAGGCCCCTGTCATAGTCACTTGGTGTATGTGTGTGTGTGTGTGTGTGTGTGTGTGTGTGTGTGTGTGTGTGTGTGTGTGTGTGTGTGTGTGTGTGTGTGTGTGTGTGTGTGTGTGTGTGTGTGTGTGTGTGTGTGTGTGAGTGGGTGTGCTCCCTGAAGAGTTTTACTGTGTGTGTTAAAAATAATCCTATCAACGATTTCACTCCGTTACTGCGCGCTGCTCTTGTAACGTTACATGTGTGACTTATTGTGTGAATAAAGGAGGGATGCCAACCTGCGAGAGGAGGCGAAGGAAAAGTGGGCAGGTCCGCTAGGTGAGAAGTTACGCGGGCTGTCCAACGGACTGCTTCCTGTTGAAATACATAAGGACAGAGCAGAGCATAAAACATATACTGTGGGTTATTGGGCAAGACAATAAACCAAAAGTCATTTTATCAAGAATATAAGAATATAATTTTGATCTTTTTACACCTAGTCACTACCAGAGACAATGAAAACTGTTACTTCCAAGTACAGGAATAGTGTATCTGTTCTACATAATAACATAACTATATTGATAAATTACACGTGAAGCTAAATAGACAGTTCATCCCAAAATAAAAAAAGACATTATCCTCTTACCTACAGTGCTATTTATCAATCTAGATTGTTTTAGTGTGAGTTGCCTAGTTTTCGAGACATCGGCTGTAGGGATGTCTGCTTTCTTTCCAATATAATGGGAAAACATCGCACTCGGATTGTGGTGCTCAAAAGGCACCCCCAAAAAAAAACTCTACAGCAATGTCTCTTTCCAGAAATGACGACCCGGTTACTGAAGATACTCCACATCGTTGTGTGTACGAAAAATATGTAGCTTTGATTTTAGGGTGAACTGTCCCCTTGAAGAGCAACTAAACACCAGATACAAAAGTCTTTCAGCTTCTTGCTGATCTCTGCTGCAGTTAAACACGGCACCTCTCCTTTATGATTTTATTTCTCAAGGCAGCGAGGTTCTGTTGTCTCAGACTGCATTTGTCAGAGCTCTGTTTACAACATAAAACCTGTCCATTGCTTGCTGTGATTGTCTGTATTTGTCATTGCTGTGCACCTTGAACACTCACATGTCAACAAGCTTATTTCGTTACTATGACAACTGGCAACTGTGAGCTTAGACTCCGCTATTTGCTGCTTGGGCTTTTTTCAGTTTTGATGTTGTCTTGTTGATCTTGTGGTATTTTTGGCCTGCCCTTAAAGTTGTTAAATTCAGAGCGCTAGTATAGCAGCAAACAACATTTTTTCTATGTAAAGATGTAGTGGAGTAATGTCTACCTGAGCAGAGAATGAAGTCACCATACCTCTCTTTGTGTTTAAACCTCAGCTTCTCTTGCATTGTATACATGGCCAGTTGTGCGTATGTATTTAAGTGCATGTGAGTCTCTCTATAGACCCCCCCATGGTTAGCTCATTGCACTGTACTGTGCTCTTACAGCGGTTAACGCTGATATTGCAGAAACATAGAGCCCACCCTCAGGTTGCCCCCATGGTTAACACTGTTAGCTCTGTCAGCGCTGTTGCCGCTGTGAACACTGTTAGCTGTTAGCCGCTAGCTCTGCCGTTGCCACGTTGAGAGCCGTGTGGAGGCAACATTTGAGGCACTCCAGCGTGTCACGCCACTGTGGGAACCATTGCATTAGTTGTTCAAATTCTCACCTCGTTGCAGTGATGTCACAGCGACTGACACAACCTGGGGTACATTTATACATCACTGCAGTAAGTTTCAATTTAAATAATTGGAGGCATTTTCAACTGGACCTTTAAGGCTAATTTCTTCTTCTGTAAAGACACAATTTCAAAGATAAATCCAAAGATTTTATGTAAAGAGGATTAGTTTTAAACCTACTGTTGCTAAGATTTCATGTAAAATGCAACAATACACTGACTACTGCAATCCTTAGTAAATTCTGTACTCTTAAGACAGGTCAAATTCTAATACTCAAACATCCTGCAATAGAAAGTGAAAAAATGTATTACAGCATGCAGCACAATCCCACTGAGAGCAGAGAACGAGAATCAGTTAATCTGCTGCAAATGCTTCTTTTTAAAGTCTGATTTCTATATAACTTTTAAATTCGTTTTTAATTTAAGTCAAAAAATATCTAATTAAAATAAAAACTATGTATACATATATATAATGGGCCTAATTTTCTGTGTAATCCTGCCTGTATCATGTCTATAACTTTTACACACTGACCTATGTGTCCAGGCAGTGGAGAGTGCGGCCGTGGCAGCGTGGGCGACGTGCTGGTCAGGATGAGGCTTTTCCTGTTACTGGTTCTGCAACTTGAACATAAATGAGAACAAAGAGCACGTCAATACTTGTCTTCATTAAATTCTCCTGTCAGATGATAGCTGAAACACACACACACACACACACACACACACACACACACACACACACACACACACACACACACACACACACACACACACACACACACACACACACACCACTGACTGACCCCCAGGTTAATGAAGACACTGAGGCTGTTTGGCTTTGAGTCTGTGTGCTTACTTGTCATCTTGAGTAAATGTATAGCTACAGTAGAATATGAGTGTATGCTTTTATATTTTGAGTCCAGTATGTCTCTTGTGTGTGTTTGTGTGTATGTGCATGTTGCAGGCAATAATACAATACTTTATTGATGTCCACCACCCACAGGGGAGAGCAACAAAGCAACAAAGATTTTTTTTAATTTCCTCTCGGTCCAGCCAGAATGACGGCTGCTGCCATGAAATATAATGGCAGGAGTGACGAGGCGACAGAGGGATGGAGAGACAGACGGAGAGGAATACAATCACCAGGGAGGGCAGATACGGACCATAATGAAGAGCTGAAACCATTGAACCATAAAGGCTTCCCCCGCTGCTCCAGCTGCCACTGCTGGATGTGTCACGGAACCGTTTCACACGTTTTTCTACAGCTCTTAAAGCGGGATGTTTCAGGTGCTGTGTTTTCATGTGTGGATTGGGGTTTTTGCTCACAGGCCTTTTTCCGTGCTTGTCTGTGTGATGCACTGGAGTGCCCGGATTCCGCAGAGCAGGACCACAACTGACGAGCAACACCAGTTTGCTCTGTGTTGCATCAGCCAGTACACTACTCTACATCTGTGCAGGAAATGTGCTGCAGATCACAGACGCACAATGTGCATCGGTTTTTTGATGTAATGTCCCTCGATCAATAATCTATATCCCTCCCACATCCTCCCCTCATCTCTTCCTCTTTTTGATGCCAGTCTTCAGCAGTTGTTTCAAGCACTCTGAGACATCAAAACCCCTTGGCAGGATTTTATTGGTGGCAGTGCGTCTCTGCGGGCGCCAGCTGAGGGTGTGCTTGTACTCAACCTCGCAGAACAGAGGAGGAGCATATTGAAATATTTAAGGGAAATGCATTAGCTTTTTGGATGGAGGGCTGGAAGTGGCTTTACACCATCCTCCGCTGCAGCTCTCGGGAAGAGGAGAAGGGGGGAAGGGTGCAGGAGGAATAAAAGGAAGAGACAAAAAAAGTAACTAGACAGTATTTTTCCTCTGATTTCTTTTCTGTGTTATTCTTTTCTTTTTCTTCGTGCCCGCAATTATCCCTCGTTTCACTGGCTCCTTAACCTGTAGCCACATATTCAGCGCTGCGCGTCCTCAATCGAAAGCTGAATCACTTGAGCATACGCTAGTCGAGCTTCACTCCAGAACATATTCTTAGCTTTTGATTCATGATTCATCACATCTACAGCAGCTCTGCTCCATCGGTGATTCACTTTTAGGTGGAGTGTCAAATGTTTCATACCGCACATTACAGGGCAAGGGGTTTTAATCCTACCTGCTTCGTTTCTGTGACTTTTTCCACTTAGTGCTTATTATTTTCATTCTCAATGAATCTCCATCTTTTGATAACTCCCCACTCATCTGTTTCTCCTTCATGTCTTTTAATTTTTCCCACTTCCTTCTCCTTCTGCTTTATCCTTCCTCGAAATGAACTCTCCGAATGATGAATAATTGAAACGTGTGAAGTCCAGAGAACTCGTTCTTCCGCTCTAACTCCCCTTTTTAGGGTAATAGAGTCGACTAAACTATTAAAAGACAGTAACAGAATGAAAACCCACTAGGACGAAGCAATCTAATCTTCCCACAAAGCCAGAAGTCTCTTGCAGCCACTGTGGTTTATAACACTGTTATCTTAAATGAATGCTGTAAAAGGGCATCTTGCCCAAAGCATTTTGTACAGTGAAAAGAAAAAAAAGGGTAAATAGGAGTGCTGCTCTTTACTCTATACTCCAGCAGCCAGCCTCATATTCATCACCAGCAAAGGTCACATTAGAGCTCTGCTACTTCCTGTGACAGAGAGGAGGAGAACATACGACAGAAGGAGCACTTAGGGGGAGGGGGGTAGAAACAATCCTTCTGTGGAGGAGCTAACTCTTATATAGATTTGTTGTATTGTGGTGTGTGCTGTTACTTTGGGATTATGTGATTCTTGTAACCTGCTTTGTTTTTGCTCATTTACAAAAGCTAAAAGAGTGACTTTAGGCACTTTTGCCAGATATGAAATAGAGACATATATACATATATATATATTCATACATACATACATACATACATACATACATACATACATACATACATACATACATACATACATACATACATACATACATACATACATACATACATACATACATACATACATACATACATACATACATACATACATACATACATACATACATACATACATACATACATACATACATACATACATACATACATACATACATACATACATACATACATATACATACATATACATACATACATACATACATACATACATACATACATACATACATACATACATACATACATACATACATACATACATACATATTTACATACATACATACATACATACATACATACATACATACATACATACATACATACATACATACATACATACATACATACATACATACATACATACATACATATATGCATACATATTTACATACATACATACATACATGCATACATACATACATACATACATACATACATACATACATACATACATACATACATACATACATACATGCATACATACATACATACATGCATACATACATACATACATTTACATACATGCATACATACATACATACATACATACATACATACATACATACATACATACATACATACATACATACATACATACATACATACATACATACATACATACATACATACATACATACATAAACATACATACATAAACATACATGCATATACATACATACATACATACATACATACATACATACATACATACATACATACATACATACATACATACATACATACATACATACATACATACATACATACATACATACATACATATGCCTCTTTGTTAAAATATGACAACATAATACATATGAAGGACTAATATCTTGCAATACTTATTAAACTCTGCCTGTATGACTCTTAGAATAAAGAGCAAAATCATCAGAGAGGCCTGGCAACATTTTAAGGAGAAGTTCACAGTAATCCGTGCCCTGACATCCCGGCCACATAATTAGCTGTCACAGCGGTTACAGGACGGGAGCTATAGGTGGCTGTAAGGAATTATGACTAACACGCTGCAGATTCACTGGACTGGAATAGCAAAGAAGATAAGAGAGTTGGGAATGTGTGTGCGTGTCTTCATGTGCAAGTAAATGTGACTTTAAATCGCTCTGTCACGGTAATAGTCATGCAGCCTGGGCTCATCCTGCCTCAATCTGGTTAAGAAGGTGTGTGTGTGTGTGTGTGTGTGTGTGTGTGTGTGTGTGTGTGTGTGTGTGTGTGTGTGTGTGTGTGTGTGTGTGTGTGTGTGTGTGTGTGTGTGTGTGTGTGTGTGTGTGTGTGTGTGAAGAGAGAGATAGAGAGAGTTAGTATGCTGCACATTGCCGTCTTTGAATCATAAATCTAAAGCTGTCTCCAGTTTTTGCAGTGAAACACAAACACCTTGTCAGTTTACGGCCAAACAAGCCTGCACTACATCATCCAGCAGCTTCCTCTGCTGTCTGCCAGCTGGGGATGTTTGGATCCGTTCAGTCACCCCCTTGCGCATTAATGAATTTTGAACAGAAAGCCGAAGCTTTGCTGAAAACGAGACGCTTTCCTTTAAAATATTCAAACCCATTCAGATCCAATTAGGTTAATAAAGAACGAGTTATTGCCTATCCATAATGAATTGACCCAAGAAGAAGGAGAAGAAAGATGAAGAGGGAAGAGGATGTGAGGGGGAATGCGCGTTACCGTGGCAACACATTTGGAGTCACACTCAAAAGAAGCAAACAGTGGCATCTCCAACTGTTTCCCTTTTTTTCTATTTTCACCAGAGCTCACAGTGAGACACTCGTGTTAAACAAATGACATAATGAAGGTGAGCATCGGACTGAATCAGCTCTGATCTGAGGCCAGTGAATCCACTAAACATGATCCCACCCTACAGTCAACCACAACATCGTGAGACAGTGTCTGTTGATGCGGCCGAGCCAACGACTGTTTGTGTGTTTGTAAGTGAATGCCAGTTTTATAATCCATCATAATCCATGGTGTAATCCATCATGCAGGCTCAATCTGTGTGTGTGACAGAGGAGCAGTGGTGAGGCGTGTGGTGCTGTCAGTCAGAGAGAGTATGATTCATTGGGGTCAATGGTGCATGCTGCTATTGTGTGGGCCTCTGTTGACGGACACCAGAGCTGATGACAAAGTGAAACAACTTTTAATATGTGTTAGAAATGAAGTGTGATAGTGTCAGCCGTGTGTCGGAGTCTGTCAAAAGGTGCAAATGAAATATATATATATTTTTTTTCCTGTTTGTTTGTTTGTTTGTTTGTTTTTGGCATGCAGATGGTCTCAAGAAACACCTCCATGACAAACAGTGGCAGGAGAGAGGAAGACGAGGAACGAAGCGGCGAGAAAGTAAAAAAGAAACAAACCATTTTGGCTGAATTTTGTTTGTTCATAAACATAATGGGAAACGTTAATGTTATATCCACAAACTATTCACTGCCAACACAGTTGGCAAATGGTCCTAATGAATTTATCTCTAAAGTGTTTCATCGTACAAAATCTGCTCTGGCAATCAAAGCATTATTATTTTTATGGTTATGTTTTGGCAATTCAAATAACAGTTCATAAATATTCAACAAATCTATGCTGACTTCGAGCACAAGCTGAGAAGCTTTGATTATTTGAAAACCACAATCTTTACCTATCCTTACAACTGTGTACGTCTACTGTAACGCTTTACGGAGCGTTTTAGCATCTTTCAACAACTCAGATAAACCAGCTGTACTCTACAAGCACCAAACAGCAGATGGACACAGTCAGCGACTAGCGGTTGAAGTTAGTGGAGCATTTAGCAGCTAGAGAGCCTAATATTTCACCTGGAGTTGGTTGAGACCAAAAATAGAGCAAAAAGAGAGAGCACATTGGACTCTTACATTACATTACATTTATCAAGTGACTGGAAACATGACTCTAAATGAATGCTAAAGTTACCGCTAAATCCGATATATGTGTAAATAAGCAAACTAAAGAATAAATAATAAAACCTTTTTTATATACTATGTCAATGTTGAGTTATGCTAGGCAAAAAAAAGTATTCATACTGCTTTATCCACATGTTTAAGTATCTTAAACTTAACAACACATGAGAAGAAGGACGTGAACCCAAATCTCCTCTCAATGATCCAGGCGGTAATTGTGATTCAAACGCAAATTAGTCGTACATTTGTAGCTGACAGGGTTTCATGGTCAGTGTTTAGAGGATAACATGAAAAGACAATGTCAAAGGAGAACAACAGAGAAACAGAAAAACCACAAACACACGGATGTGACAGCCAACAACCTCAGTGTGTGTCTCCCTGCTCCCAATAATGAAACCGCCCCCTGGTCACCCTGCTGTGTGGGTGTTTGTGTGTGTGTGTGTGGTGGTGGTGGTGGTGGTGGTGGGGGGGTGGGGTCAGAAGTTAAATCTGTGGTAATGACTCATGCAGAAGCTTTGACGAGCAATTATCCCACTGCAGGCCGTCGACTGGCACCGGGCCATTAGTCTCTCAGACACACACACACACACACACACACACACACACACACACACACACACACACACACACACACACACACACACACACACACACACACACACACACACACACACACACACACACACACACTTATGGAAAGAAAACACAATCGCACATTGTTGGTCTCCAAACACCCAAAACTTTCCCCGACTGTCTACACTCATTACAGCAGTAAAAGTAATGCAAACAATAACACTTGGATACAGGTCATTAAAGCTACACATGTTATGATTGCCTTACACTGATGCAGACTCTAACTTTGTAAGTTATGAGTTAGGATGGAACAAGTGCCTGAAATCAGTAATACAAAGTAGGCTGGTTATTTACAACTCAGGTCTTTTGTTACAGTAGCATTGTCTTCACCGAGGCAATTGCTGTTTAGTGAACACAAGCACACTAGTACAATAAAGATGGAGCAAGAAACACAAGCGTTCAGACGAATAGAAATAGTGTGAACAATCACACAGTTGCAAAAAGCAAGTTTGTTAGAACCAGAAATGAGACAGAAAGAGAGCACATCTGTAATGTTGGTAATAAAATGATATGTGCACTCAATTATAGAAAGTACATAGGGTTAAAGTTGATGGAATGACGGAAGCGCTGTCTGATATATTTTAAGCAATGTCACTAGTCACCCAGATCTCTGCAGTAAACTTGATAACTGTGATGGACAACATGCACTTTAAAAACTACAAAAAAATGACCAATGTTGTGATTACAAAAGAAAGAAAGAAACTACTTCTGTAAGGCTAAAACTGAGCAGATTTCATCATCCAAAGCTAAATTATAAAATAACATATCATCTCATTTCACCCAATAATGTCCTCAGTGATTTACCCAAACAAACTTGTATAAGCTTGAGTTCACAGGTTGCTAGGAAACACCAAGCAAAAGCAAAATGCGTACAAGACGCCACATTAGCAGTTCTGTGAGTTTGCCCCGTAGACTGTATCACTGACAGCGGATGTGTAGCTGAAAGTCTGCTTTTTACAAAACTGGGCTAAGAGGTAGATTGTAGGAGGAGCTGAGGCGAGCACGCGTGACGCAGCAGAGCAGACAGCTGTCACTTACTTGGGCCTAACTTTATGCCTTAATAAAGGCAATAATTCACCCTCTGTATAATTGTTGAATATCATATCAATATTGTTTTTTGTACCAGGCTGTACCAGGAACATGAAAAGAAGAAGCACTGCATTCTTCTCTGAGACTTGACCAGTTATTTAATAAAAACACTCAATAAGAGTAAAGGGAGTTAAAAAAAATGAACCAGAGTGGGGATATAGCTGATTGATATTTTTACGATGCCATCCTCACTCATGAATTTCTTTTATTTGAAAACCTCTATTATACACTCCCAATCTTCTATTATCTGTGTTCTCATTTATGAGTAGCAGTATCTCATTTTATTATGCTTCTTTGGCTCTTTGGTAATTACTTCCTAAATGACTTTGCTCCTCTCCTCCTGTGAAGCTCTGTCCACAAACAAAAAGGCCTCTTACGGGTTTATATTAAATCTGAGCACATTCATTGTAACGGATGGCCACCGATAAGAACACGGCAGCCATTCAAACAGAACAGCTCCCTATTCATGCGAAATCAATTAAAGGAATGAGACGATTCAGAGTGAAGCACATCAAGAGGGGACGTTTAACTGTCCAGTGTGGGATGTTATGGACTCAGGCAACGGCATGTGTGTTCCTCTGTGTGTGTGTGTGTGTGTGTGTGTGTGTGTGTGTGTGTGTGTGTGTGTGTGTGTGTGTGTGTGTGTGTGTGTGTGTGTGTGTGTGTGTGTGTGTGTGTGTGTGCTTGAGGTAATGTGTGTCAGACCATAAGTGAATATGCATTTATATGCACATGTGAGTCTGTGACAGGTGTGAGCGAGTGCTTGCTTAATGTGTTTTACCAGCAGATTATTAACTGTGTGTGTGTGTGTGTGTGTGTGTGTGTGTGTGTGTGTGTGTGTGTGTGTGTGTGTGTGTGTGTGTGTGTGTGTGTGTGTGTGTGTGTGTGTGTGTGTGTGTTCTGTCCGTCAGTCAGTAGTGTCAACTTGTGCCCTATAAGTGCTGACTCACAAGGCACAGAGGACACCAGACGCTCCTGATGGTTACAGCATCGATCCGTCCAGGCTCACTTCCTGTCAGGTGACATACCTTTCCCTCCTTCCCTCCCTCCCTCCATCCCTCCCTCCATCCCTCAGGATCTCTTAAAGGTGAGTGCATGTTTACAACTGTGGGAAATGGGATGTAAATGGACGGGAATAAAACGCTACCCCTTTAAAAAAATAAAAAAGCTTTCTGGACCAACAGGCTGGTTCCCTGTTAGTGCATCCTATCACAGACACATCAACTGTTCTTACTGCCAGAGTCCGAAACATCCACCAGGATATAGATGGACCCCAAACTCAGGATGGTGGCCAAATCAAACCACATGGGCAGATTTATCGAGCATGAGTCGTTCAGATGGATGATTGAGGGGGTGATTGAGTGATGCTGACATGCTGCAGATGAAAGCACACAGCAGATAAACGACAGGGAGACACTAGGAGGAGAACATGCAACAGGACAGTCTTGGTGTTTGGGGTTGCTGCGGGGTTAGTCACATGGCCCTCTTGTTGCTATGCAATGTAGAACAAAGAGACATAAATAGAGGCTTTTGCCGTCGTTCCCCATGAAAGAGAGGGAGGAGAAAACACGACAAAAAAAATAACAACCGTGGCTTTAGAGAGGTGCAAGATGGAAACAAAGGTAGTTAAAGAATGAGGTGGGGAATGAGAAAGGGCAGAGAAAGGAGGTCACAGAGAAGAAATGTTCACTGAGTCACCCAGTTGTTTCAGCATGTTAGAGAAAAAGCAGGAATTTTGACAATTCATGCTGTGACTGAGTTGCAATTCGCAGTTTGCGATAGGATAAATAAATAAAAAGGGCAGTGTGTTTTGTTGTGATTCCTAAGTACAGTGACTGATTATGTAATGAGCGGATAAGTGAGCTTGCTGTGTGACTGAATAAAAAGTTGGCTGGCAGACTAAGTAGCTGACTGCCTAAATTACAGACCAATTGGATGGATAATAAATACTGGCCGACGTTCAGACTTTATTCCGGCTGAACTTGTGCTGTTTTTATAGTGAAGTGAGTAATTGACTGACTGATAAATAACAAAGTCGTCACTTTATCCAACCAGCTTTTGATGAAATCACACCCAAATTCTGTAAGTGGAAAACCTGACACGGTCACGTCTTTGCTGCGGTTGGCTATTACTTTCCTACACTGTGACAAGAGTGAGGGGATGAAGCATTAAGTTGTTAAATTTTACTCATTTAGCGGCTGGCTAGTAAGCTAGCTATCTTGCTAATCCCACCATGATTTCATGCTACACTGGTTACAGAAAATGAGCTAAACAGTGGGCTGGAGGCAGCGCTGGGTCTATGTGAAGGTCTGTCTCTGGAACTGCCGTCCACTCTCCTCCTAACAAAGTAGTGTCCAAGCTGAAAGCTGAACTACTCCTTTAAGACCTATGCATTTTTTTTCTTGCAAACATAAGATTGTTCTTGACCTTACGATCAGTACGTGAGGAAAAAGTCATCTCAAATCAAGATCCAATGATTAAATGTATCTGAGCTTCTTTAACTAAGATTAACAGACATCAGTTAGTGGTACTGGCTCGGGTGCCATCACAATGCCAAAGGTCATCTTTCAAATTAGTTTTTGATTTGACCCTTTACACTTATGATGATGATTCTATTTACTAATGAAGACCATGACATGAGTTGAAAGCCCAGATAAAGCTAGTAAATTGATTTGAGAATATTTTTGTCACTTATTTGTGAGAATACAGCCTGGAATGTATTTGAGTTTGATTTTCTGGTTTTGGTCTCTGCTCAAACACACAGGACAATCAGGTTTGATATGAAGATGACGATATAGAATGTAAAGAAAGCTTAAAAAGAGTTACATTGCAACAAATTGCATTGCAATAACATGGTACCAAGAGATGCACTGATCTGAAACACACCACAGTGGGACCACAGCACATAAATAGAAGACAACAGGACACAATAAACATCCAGACGTCACATCACTCCTCTGCACTCAGAGGTGTTGTCAGATGTCCTCCAAAAGTGTGAAAGTGTATCCTCAGGCACAAAGACCTCTCCGGATCCTTCTGCATGTGTCGCCATCACTTCCCCTGTTTCCTGTTTGTCTGCATTAGTCTCTCTGTTGTAACCGAGAACTGAAAGGTGCTCTGAATCACCACCATCATGACATTTCACTTTGTTCTCGACGTGACCTTATACACAGCAAATGATCCGCAGCAGTCCCCTCGTACAGAATGAAACACTTCCCGCGGCGAGCAGCACTCATTTGCATGAGTGGGGGAGTCTCGCAGCATGTCTAATAGACATTAAAAATGATTTAATCTGATAATGGATAATGCATATGGATACACAAGCAAGCAAGGCCGCCACTTCTGTCGCTGAGAGGGAAGTAAGAATGGAAATGGCAGTAAGATGCTTAACTCATTACAACGTCTGGCGTAATACTACTAGACTTTAAACTATGACACTAATGATTTTAAACGAGGACGGCTAAATGCTTCAAATGTAAACAATCAGCTTTGACATTTTCAGATCAGATGATTATTTACTGGATGGTTTGAATTTAGTAAAAGCTTTGGATTTAGAGCTTTTTGATGACTTAACATAACGGTGACAACATAGATAGAAGGTCAGAATTTGTGTTTCATAATGACAACGAGCATGTTTTACCCGCAGAGTGGCAACAACATTGTTTTCTGAATTTCTAGAATTTTACACCGATTGCAATTACCCAGTTGCAACAACCGATTATTGTCATTATTGATCGTGATTATCTTCTGATTACTTTTTCGATTAATTGTTTTGTCCGACCCCTAGTCTAAAGGTATTCACTCCATCATCACAAAAGACTAAGAGAACTAGCAACATATCATCCGGTTGTTCAATACAAATGGTAAATGGACTTGTAATTATAAAGTGCCTTTCTAGTCTTTCGACCACTCATAGTGCTTAACACTGATGACAAAGGGCTGCCATACAAGTAGCCACCTGCTCGTCAGGACTAACTTACTCATTCATACCCCACACATACACTGAATTTACTGTATTTGAGGTTAAGTGTCTTGCCCAAGGACACACTGACATGGACTGGAGAAGCCATGGATCGAACCGCTGATCTTCTGATCAGGATTAAAAGATCAATTTTAATCCTAAACGATCAATTTTTCATCCTGATTTAACACGGATGACGTGAGCAGATTTTTGCCACAGAGAAAATAACGATTTTTAGCCTTGAAACTCGCTCCACCTCTGAGCACAGCCGCCCAAATACACCACTGGTAAAAAAAAAAATAACTATCTTTTTATTTAACAGAAAATTTTAAATAGAAATCATGGCATGCTTTTAAAAAAATAATTGCATGTTAGGAATCAATATTCAAAGACATAAAACGCTCATATTAGCAATATAGGACGACACTGTTTTTCATCATTTCATGAGATGAATAGTTAAACTGTGCCTGGGTAACACTTTATGCTAGCGATACATGAATTATTATGAAGCACTTCAATATGAATCAGTCATGTACTCAAATTGACGGTATCTCATACATGACTTAATGCGAGAGCAACAGAGTGCTGCAGGGATGACGTATTTTTGGTAATCAAACCCTGGAAGTTTGGATTTTAAATAACTGCAGAAAATAAGCTCTGTGGCAAACAGACGTTAATGATACTTACAGGTTTTTTTCAGTAAGGTATTCTTAACCAATGTACATTTTTATGATTTTTGAACCGTAAATGCAATTGCGAGAAATAAAAAGCTAACTTTGTTCGGCGTGATGGCTTTTAGTAGTCTCATTTAACAACTTTTTAGCCTTGAAACCAGAATGCACGTGCACTGCTTTGAAGTTTTTTTTTTTTAGTTGTCCGTTTAATTCCAGATTTACCTATGAAGTAGACATGAACATGTTTATTGCTGCATTAATGAATCTAGTCATGCATGAGATGTTAGATCTTGTACATTCCTGATGAAGTCCTCATGAATGAATTAATGCTATTTTCAAGTCAGGATAATTCATTTAGACTACCCTCACCATAAAGTGTTACCAATAAGGATATAAACCTAAATGCACAGCCTAAGTACTACCTCTAAGCAGCTTTCAATTTAACTGGAATATGACCAAGTTATTTCATATGCCATTTATGTTGCCAGGCTGTCTTCCAACTCACGCCTGTATATGAGATGTTGTGTTATCATGTCAGCGCAACATCCAAGATAAAGCACAAACAGTCTGTGTGTTTTGGTTAAGGCCAGCCTGAACACCAGCCAGTAACAGATGGCGCTGTCACGCTACCAACAACAGGGCGAGAAAGGAGTTTTTCCTTTTCTATACTATACATTCTTTCACAGCCACACTCCTTCCTTAGAAAAACACCAGACAGGCAATGTTACTGCTCATTTATATATGTCACTTAACCTCCATCCGTTAAGCATGTGGTGCTGCAAGGACACAAGTACGCATGTTCCTGTTTTAACCTCAAGGGTGAACAATATGCAGAGAAAGCTCCTTCATTAACCGCACTGAGTGTGTGCTCCATTGTTACCGTGGCTCGTTTGTTGATGTCACAGTAGATAACTGTGGTCCCTGCCTGTACTTATGAGCTGTTAAGGTCCATCATCATAATCTGTGCTGTAGAAGTCAAGCCTAAAATAGCCTCAATTACCTGCCACAAAGGTGGTAGATGTGTGCAAAAATGAAACTGCCGAAGCGAGGTGGGGTGTTGTTTTTGTGCTACTAATACATATTCACTGTAGTTTCATTATAATCATCAATAAAAACAGCTAGCTGTTATGTACGATTAAAGGAAAGAGAGCTGTAGGCCAAATCCATCCAACACAGCTTTTTGTATTAGCTCTACGGAATTACAGTTTTCTTCTTTGCTTTTTTTGCAAAAATGTGCTGTTTGTGAGTGGGATGAAATGTCCTGTGTGTTGTTCACGAGTCGGATAATTTGCACTGTGCATCGTGTACACACATGTGTGAGTTGGATAATACTGTAGCCCATATATATATATACACACTGTGTTTGTGAGTGAGATAAACATTAAGACCTCCCTTTACTTATTTGTCATCCGGCCTCAGTCCCTGAATGCCCCGTGTTCCCTCAGTCATGGTCTCAAAAACCAAAACAACAAAACCAAAGGAGTTCACCTTCAAGTGAGAGGGAAGGAAGTAGACGAATATACAGAGAGTTTATCGTCATGGGCTCAGTTAACCCCGCTGGGCTGAGCTTAAATGTAGGCTGAGACTCTACCTGAGGCTCAGCCTTTCATCCCGACCCACTCTCTCCTTCCTGCATCTCTGTCTCGTGTTCTCTCACTCTCACTCACTCATTTCTACTGTCCTCCTTTAGCTCAATCTGTTTGGGAGTGGGCACAAAGCATTATCTCTCTTAATTGCAACAGACAGCCAAGAAAACACACATGCACTTATGAAACAATGCAGACACACAAACACACACACACAATTCAAAGTGAGGCAGGAAGCAGCATAATTAAAAAGAAGAATGAAAGAAAATATGCAGAAAAAAATATATTTATAACTTAAAGTTAAGTGCCTTAAGTGGAATGCGCCGAGATCATTTTAAGTGTTTTGTTTGTGTTTAATATCGTTTTAGTTGTATGATTTTATTTTATTTTGGTTTTGTTTTATTTGTTTTCAGTCCAGTCAATGGTTTAAATTTGGGAGCAGTTTGTTTGAGTGTATCCCAACCAATCAGTAACTGTTTATGAATTCTTTATGAACTGAAAGAGTCAAAAGCATTTCCATTCAGTGTTGTTTTTCCCATCCATCCAAAGATGCATTTTATGGTTCCCTCTATAGATAAACGTCTTGTAAACAAGCTTTGTAAAAGTGTTTGATTTCAATTCAAACCAGATTTCTTTTTAGTTTAGGGGGTATGATTTAAATTTTGTTTCATATTTATTCTCATTATTATCTACCCAAGACCTTCATTGTTGCCAGTGTTTTGGTACTTTTTGTAAAAAAGAAAAAAAAAAACATTTAATGAAAGAGAGGTAAAAAGTGTGGTTTACATTTTGTACTACCTTGTCATTTGCAAGTGCCTTCATCATTTCAAGTGTTGATTGTAGAAAGAAATGTTTGGTAAAATGTAAAATGTTTCCACAGTAGAGTTGGAAAATGTTTCCACAGTAGAGTTTTGGCAACAAATGTACAATAATGCGTGGCCTCCTTTTTTAATTGAACAAAATAAGTATGGGTATGATTCTTTGTCACACTGCTGATACACACTCAGGGACGTAAACAGGGACATTCACACATCTGAACCAGAAATTGGGAAAGAACAGCATTTTTGTGACACGCACAAACATACAGACTGTCAACATGCTCAGCTCTGACGAGGTGTCGGCAAACACACCCCTTAAACACACATGTTCTCTCTTGTAAACACATTGGCTCTGCGTGGCGGCCGGCAGTCAGAGAGAGGGAGGCTTTATTCTTGTTCAAAGACAGAATATCCTGCTGTTCATTCCCAGCGCAGTCGGAGCAACGGTGAAGACTAATCCCCCTGTGATCAGATGAGATGAGCACTGCTAAAATGAAGCTCCGCGGGAGGGACTAAAGGGTCTGCATAGATTGTACATCAGGAGGAGAGGAGGGGAGGGGAAAGGGGGGGAGAGGAGAGGAGAGGATGGGAGATGAGATGAGATGATGAGAGAGGAGAGGAGAGATTGAGAGAGGAGGTGAGAGGATGAGAGGAGAGGGGAGAGGATGGAAGAAGAGAGGAGAGTAGAGGAGATGATGAGTGAGGAGAGGAGAAGGTGAGAGAGAAGGGGAGAGGATAAGAAAGGAGAAGAGGGGAGAGGAGAGAATCGGAGAGGATATGAGGATAGGAGAAGAGATGGTGGGACAGGAGAAGAGAAGATGAGATAAGAGAGGAGAGGAGATGATGAGAGAGGAGAGGAGAGGAGAGGAGATGAGAGGAGAGAGAGGAGAGGAGAGGAGAGAGAGAGAGAGAGAGGAGAGGAGAGGAGATGATGAGGTTATGAGGCAGAAACAGCTAGAGTCACAGGGGAAAGCTCGGGAAAAACAGAACCAAGGAAAATGTTTGCGAGGAGAGGAAAAGAAGAACAGATAGGTGACGGTGGGGTCAGAAAATGAAGGACAGAGAGAAGGTAGATGATAGAGAAGGAGGTGAAGAGGAAGGGAGAAGAGGAGCGAGGGCTTGTGCCAAGCAGACAGCACTCAGCACTGCACACTGTTGGCTCTCCGCTACACAAGCACTCCCTGGACACTGACAATAATACCTTCACTTCATAATGCTATCTCTGGCACACAGGCTGCCGACCAACCTCTCACACACACACACACACACACACACACACACACACACACACACACACACACACACACACACACACACACACACACACACACACACACACACACACACACACACACACACACACACACACACACCACTTCAAGTGTGTGTGTTTGTGTGTATACATGTGTGTGAAAGAGTGAGCTATAATCTAATGCAGACTAAATCCTTGTGCACATGTGCAGCACTACAATAAAGCTCAACAAGGATATAAATCTAAACACACACACACACACACACACACACACACACACACACACACACACACACACACACACACACACACATCTGCAAACATATTATCAATCCTCTGTGTACTTTAGAAGCTCAGGTGCAAATTGTAAAAGCAGTGTGTAGCAACAAAACCACATTTCATCAACACATATGCATGTAAAGACATCAAACGCACACGCAAAAAGCACACGCACCATATTGCCGGAGCTAAATGGAGACCAGGAGACAACTGTGAGACAGCATGAGAGCTGGCATGGATGACGGAAACATCACGGAAAAACACAACTAGCTCCTCGACACACACCAACAACAGCAGGGCACCACAGCGCTCACAAAGACTGCACGGAGACAGATGGTTGTCCTTTACCTTTTTGTGCGTCGAAACATGTTGCTAGCAGCAGAGGCTGTGTTGGCAGATGACCATGAGAGCAGCTGAGCCTCACACACACACACAGAAATAAACACACACACACACAACACACACACACACACACACACACACACACACAGACACACACACACACACACAGAGGCAGTCAAGAGGCAGCGATTACACTCCACGCCGGCATGTCAGCCTCCTCTGGCCAGTTGAACTCACACTCACTCACCGATGTCTCGCCGTGACGAGTATGTGTGCATGTGTGCAAGAGTGTAAGCGAGAGAGAGAGAGAGAGGAGAGAGAGAGAGAGAGAGAGAGAGAGAGAGAGAGAGAGAGAGAAAGAGAGAGGAGAAACTGATTAGAAAGATTTGGAAATGTCAGCCATGTCACAGACGGAGAAAACAAGAGGATTAAAGCAGAAGAGAGAGAGAGAGAGAGAGAGAGAGAAAAAGAGAAAGAGAGGGAAGAGGTGGCGAGAGGGGACCGGCTGGCGAGCATCCCTCTCAGACGGAGAGAGGATTGTGGGGCTGCTCTCAAGGGTATCGTGCCAAGTCAGGAAGTGTGGAGCGACAGAGCGAAGGGGGAGGGTGGCAGTGGCAGTGAGAGAGAGAGAGAGAGAGAGAGAGAAAGGGGAGGGGGGGTCAGTACAGGTATATGCACAGTATGAATGAGAGAGAGAGAAAGAGAGAGAGAGAAACAGTGAGAATGCAAGAAAGAGCGAGTGAAAGCCAATCAGAGGTGGAGAGACAATCTGACGCCTAATGTGAATGACAAGACAGGAAGACGGGGGGAGGAGGCGCTGCAGGATGGTTAACAAATGGGAGTGTTTGTGTTTTTGTGTATGTTCCCGCTGGCACTGTCATCATTTAAAAAAAAAAAAAAAAAAAGTCATTAAAGGATGGTGATATTCTGTATTTTTCTTATTATATAACAAATCCCCTGAAAAGACCAAAGCCAACGATGAATACATCCAACAAAGCCTGATTGAGTGTATTCATCTGTGCCCAAAAGCTATTAAAGGATAAGGCTGGCAAAAATCGATGTTTTTGTTTATGTCAATAAATCCCATGAAAAGACTAGAAACCAACAACGCATTAGCCTGACTCTCATTTGTTTCTGAATTAAACTATATATTTGCAATGTGTTTTTAATGATTTTCTTCTTCCGTAGGAACGAACGTGCTTGAGGCTGAGTGCCACAGACAGGCTAGGAAATAAGGAAGTAGTGACAGAGGTGTATTAACACACTATTGGTTTTCATGGGGCTTTCATTAATGGCTAGGAAAATATAGAATGACGTCAGCATCCTTTTAAAAATGCACTTAGAGACACAGACACAGTTGTAAAATGCCATATTGGATGAGCTCTGGCATCGTCTATTTGCCCTAGATATCACAGAAGCTGCTCTGCAATGCCCAGCCAAGAGAGATGTCATATCAGTGTGTGTGTGTGTGTGTGTGTGTGTGTGTGTGTGTGTGTGTGTGTGTCCATCCCTTTGAAACAAATCCACCAAATGTTAAAGCTGACGTGGGGTGACAGTTGCACAGTAGTGCTGAGGGGAGTGATTCAATAATGGATGCCGTCTCTAATGTGGGAGTCTGGATGGATAAAATATACATGGGCAAGGAGAGACAGGGGAGGAGGAGGAGGAGGAGGAGGAGGAGGAAAAGGGTGATGATATCACTGAAACGCATTAGGGGGTCGCACACAGGGATGGGCAGCATGATATCATATGGAAGACATGGTGTGTTTGTTTTTGAGTGTAATGTGGGATTTCTTTTTTTCCTCCGTCTCTTCTGAAGCATATTTAACCTCTCAGGGATTTCTGTATCTGGTGGCGTGTGTTTGTCCTTCAGCTCACTTTATCTCGTTCTGCAATAAACGCCCCGTCATTACGCCCGTAGTCTAATACTCCAGCTCCACCCACAGGAGGATGTGTGTAGAAAAACCCAAAGGGGGAGGGCTACTGAGAGAGCTGACCGGGAGCCTCCAGCTCCAGTGTCACCTTCATGTCAAGCCACGACATCTGCTACATAGAGGTCAGAGGTCAAGGACAAAACACACCTGATGACAGCATTCAGGGACACACATGCACGCTGCACACCAGATCACTGACACACACACACAGAAAAGCATGTGGCTGAACAGAGCGAGTCGGTAAATTGTAATTACAGTGGAAGCAGAAAGACGTAGAATACCCGAGGCATGTAAAACCTAGCACCGCCAGGTTATTGCTGCCAGACAGTAACTCTGCGGAGTAATATGCATACAGAATATTAAATAGACAACCACACACACAAATAAATAATGAGGTTAAATGAAAAAAAATGCAGCTCAATACGGGGAATTAAATCCATGCTTCACATTTACAACTTCCTGCCCCCTCATGATTACAGCTTCACATTCTGCTCACACAGAACAAGTCGAAAGATAAAAAAAATTGCAGCTCTGGACGACAGCAATTTCAGAAAGATTTCAAGGATTTCAACACTTGAAATGATGACGGCAAAGTGTAAGCATTTTGTGGAAAATTGCACCCCCCCCCTCCTCCTCTTCCCCCATGTTCAAAGGCATTTTCAGACAGCCTGTGGAGCAGACATAAGACACTTTTCCAAATTCTGCCTGATTTGTGAAGTGTTTTTTAGCAGCAGCCAGCTACAGCTTTCCAAATTCAACTTTAAGAGTAGATGAGAAACATCACCTCCATCTCAGTAGAAGAGAAGATTTTATCAAGACGTGAACAGTGATTAATATGAAGCAAACAAAATGCTGCCAGAGACAAACGCTTTGAACTACACAGCCTCTGTGGGAAAAAAGATCAGAGCTTATGACATATTTAGTATTTTTTCTTTTAGTAAAACATGGTATGCCAGTGAAAGAAAGAGTGGTGAGTATCATTTCAGCACCATGGACAGAGATTCCCATACGCATACGCTACAACAAGAGCAAAAGTTGCATTCAAAGACAGTTTGTCACGCCTGTACCACAAAATTAAGATACTGTGATCAGTTTTGTACAAACCTCTAGAGATCGTTCAATCCCACTCTTTTCTAAATGGCACAGAAAGTGACTCCAGAGGTTTCTAATTCAGTCGCTAAATGTAATCCATTGGGGGGGGGAGACTACATCTCTCCTTTTCACTGAGAAGCCAAGCTGCATGTTAAAATCTGGCCTTAAAGCTGACATTTTGAAGGAAATCCATTAATCATGTTATTCAAGAGCTCGATGAGAGCCTCCTTAAACCCTCTGCTTATAATTTCCATTGTTTCATGCATGAAATAACACTTTAAAACAATGTGCGACAACTATAGCTCTTTTTATTTCAGCATACATTCCTTTAAAGTATGTTGAAAGTATTCTGATTTAACTATTTGTAATTCACATGAATGTACAGATCACCTGATTACTTTCATACTAAAGAAAACTTAAAAACATGATGTTTCACGAGCAAGTTCTGCAGACACGAGGAGCTTCTTCTTTCCATGATGGCGTAGCTGATTTATGGACAGTTGTTCGCGATAGACAACGGACATAAATTATTACGTCCTTCGGAAGTGTGATGCACAAAATCTAAAAAAAAGAAAAAGCTCAAATGATGGTAGAAACGTTGGACACAAAAGATTATTTTCTAATCTTCTCTAATGTTGTTCAAGGAGATTCATAACATGGGCAGATGTACATTGAAACAGTTGGGTATTTTTCTTGCTGTAATTGTTTCTTGTGCTCATATTGGCCCCCAAAGAGATCCCTTTTAAAGCATTATTAAAATCGAAGGTTGGACAAACTTTGTGTTAGTGTCCCTTTGTTGTAGCTCATCAAGCAATCACTGTCAATGAAAGTGCAATGAGGTCATTTGGTTCCGAAAAGACTGAAAGAAGAAACTCTCAAATTTTATTTGTCTAACTCAGACTAATGAATCTTCAAATTCGCTTCAGCTAAACTCTAGAAGTCTTTTTTTCTCACAGCACAAGAGCTATGAGTTTAATCCTACGACAGTGACAATGAAATCCCTTAAAGGAGGGATCTCTTTGGACACTAGGAACGATTACAGGAACTATAATCGTTGTATTACAGTACATTTGTCCTAAAACAACAATTAAGATGGCCTTCATTCATTATCTGCACTCAACATCATGTACTGCTCTAATCTCCCTTCTCGGCCTCTCTGCGACCAAGCAGGGCGCTGAAGTCACAGCGCGGATCTCCTGCTGCTGAACTTTCATCGCTCACAGCTCAGTGGAGCAACAGATTGGGCCGACGGAGACGCTCAGAGAGCTAAAGGGCTCACGCAGAGCTGGAACACGCTGCGGTCTGAAGGCAAAATACCATCATGTGACCGCGCCTTCCTTTAACAAAGCAGGAAGGATTCCCAAAACCTCTCAGCTCAGAAAACATGTGGCCATACAATGTAGAAAAGCAGAAAAACAATGCAAAATTGCCTTATAAGAACCTTATTAAATGACTTTATGTTGATTTTGTCTCACTTTTCCAGGAGATTAATCACATTCCCACACTTTGGAAAACAACTCTATGAAGTCCACCAAATGTCTCAACAACATGTGTATCTATCCAAAGACACACACAGAGGAACAAACATCCAGGAGTGTTAACTTACCTGCTACTTTTCCGCGGCAGAGGTAAATCCTTCTGGTGAGAAAGAGAAAGCAAGAGAGAAGAAGAAAGGAGGGGGAGAGCAAATAAATTATGAATTAGCATAATAATAAAAAAATCTAATTAAAGTATTTATAATGATACGTTACTTAATGGAAAAAAAAATGTATATTGACTCAACTTTTTGTCTGATCGGTTTTATTTTGACATCCCACACCGAAAATAGAGCTATGCAATAAACCTGAAAGGAGGTACAACTGGTAAATCCCAATATAAAATAGTAATTACAAAATAGTTCAAACAGCGGTGTGCTGGGATTCGTCCACAGCCGGTGTTGTGATTTCTCTGTTAATGTCTGGTGCGAGTGGAGCGCAGTTTGAAAACCGATCCCTCCTAAGTGCTCAGAGACTTCAGGAACCACCAGGTTGAGTGGAGCCAACGTCAATTTAATACATGTTGCTGCTATATTTATGACATTGGGAGACAACAGCAAGGACTCTGACGTGATTAGGATCTACTGGGAGGAATCTGTGTGGCGCTTGTCGCCCATCTGTTCCCAATTTGATTCCATTTAACACTCGGATGAGGCAAGATCAGGTTACCGTCAATTTCTATTGTCAGCCTGTGCCGCGTTGCTTATCAAGCTATTTTTTACAGCCCAGTGGCTCCACTAAAAAGATATTATCTTCTGTGTCTTTTCACGCGTGGAAGGCTTAATGACACAGAGACGTGTCGGAGAAATGAAAGGAACAAACCACACCGAGGTCAAACGGTAAAAAATAAACACAAACGTGAGAGGAAAAATAAGAGGCTGTAATTGGTTTTCCAGAGGGGAATTTCATCCTGTTAAATCTCTCTCTCTTTCTCCCTCTCCCTCTCTCTCTCCCTCTCTCTCTCTCTCCGTCTCTTTGTCTTTGTATAAGTACACAAGCATTACGAAACCCAAACAAAGCCGAGCTGATGAAACATGACTTGACAGCTGGAGCTCTCGTCTCCAAACAATCTCAAAACTAGCTTACCACCCATTTACTTTTCCACATTGTGAGGCACTGATATAGAGGACGTCAGTATATACGACTACGAGGAGCCAACGAGCAGAAGAAACGCTGCCAAGACACATTGTAATGAGTTCAGAATCAGTTTTCCAAAGACAAGTTGAAGAAATCATGATCATAATTATCCCTACCGGGGATTGAACAAGTGCAGTGTGCGGTGTGTGCAGTAGGAGTGCAGTAATCACATGAATAAAAAATGCTCTGCAGACATTAAAGGAACAGTGTTATATTGTTCAAAATATTATTTTCTGCTGTTTTGGTGACAGTTAGATGTGAAGATTGATACCAATCTCGTGTCTGTGTGTTAAGTACGTCTGTTAGCTTAGCATAAAAACAGCTAGGCCGGTTCCAAATATTCAAAAAATAACACCATTCAATGAGTTGTATCTAATATTTTTGATCTCTACACAAACAGAAAAATAAAAACTGATAGTTTGTGGTTTTTGAGAGAGTTATGTGCTGTTACTATTTCTTAATCAATTTTGAAATTGAGTTTTTTTCTGCTCGCCCAGCACCTCTGTGCAGCTCCTCTGCTTTCTGGAGCTAGATGGTCAAGTCTATTTAACTTCCCCTAAAGCTACAAACTGCTGTGTTTACATTTCTGTTTGTTGACAGATTTAACCAACAAGATATAAGGTGTTAATTGATGAGCTTTAGGGACATATTCTTTAATGTTTGGGCAGAGAAAGGCTAGCTGTTTCCCCCTGCCTTCAGTCTGTATGCTAAGCTAAGCTATCTGGTTGCCGTCAGTAGCTTCATATTTAATGTAAAGACATCAGAGTGGGATCGATCTTCTCAGTTCAGAGGAGACTAATCCCTTTTTTTTTTTTTTTTTTCTCAATGGGAGTGACATCATCCATCATAGTGAGCTCTTTCTGGGACAGCTAATGAATTACATCATCAAGAGGAAGTGAGCTCGGCCAGGGTTACTCAGAGAGAGAGCCCCGCAGGAGTCCTATATACGTGTGTGTGTGTGTGTGTGTGTGTGTGTGTGTGTGTGTGTGTGTGTGTGTGTGTGTGTGTGTGTGTGTGTGTGTGAGAGTGTGTGTGTGTGAGGTGATAGGGGTGGCCAATGAATAAAACCCCAACACCTGCTCCCTCTCACTGTCTCTGTCCAACAGATGGCTGCGTGTTGTTGCCATGCTACTGGCTACTCCAGCATTTCTTTGAACAATATGCTCAATTCCGAGTGACCATGACAACCTCAGAAACTTCAGATGAATCTGTAAAAATGAACCCGGAGATGCTTGTTACAACAGTAAGGATGCTTTCAAACGGTATAAAGTAACTCGGTAGATCAGAGATCAGCATGCAACAAGAGTGCAGTTCAAACATTACATGTTTTCTGCAGGCAACTCGTCCATATAATCCAAATGAGGAAGGCTAATCCTTAAGAGGTTATTATATTCTTTTATAAGACTGATTGTGAGGTGACACAGCTGGTCATTTCTAATGAAAAGAGAGATTCAGTCCTGTTCTTTTTTGACAGTGTGTTAGTCATATCATGCCAGACAATCATGGTTGTAAAATCCAATTTTTGGACTTCTATTCATCAATAAAGAGCACCATTTTTCAAATAAACCTGTGAGCACATGAGGCAAACTGATGTTTTATTCATCAAGCGTTGGTGCCAAATGTCTGCAAGTTACAACGTTTTGTAACAGCTACAATCCAAAACAAACCGCGTTATCACATTTCTTTTTCACCTAATCATGTTTACATTTATATTTCATCTAACCATTTATATTCCCTTTCAAACAGAATTTCCTTGTTGCCGATTTTAGAAAATCCTCTTGACATGCAATCGAATCAGAAGAAAGAAAAGTGAAGCTGGCAGTACGCTGGATTATAAAGTGTGAGAAAAGCAAATGGTAGATATACATTAGTAGTCAAAGGCCTGGATAATCATTATATGTGATTGTTCAACATTAGAAAACATTTCCTGTCTTCACGATTAGACATGAATGTCACAAAGCGTCCTATTGTGTCCTCCTCACACACACATACACATAAAACCTCACGGCCCTAAATACACACTGCATCAATATCCGCCTGTGGGAAAATAGGTGGAAACAGTAGAAGGGTGTGAATACGCCACAACAGCTACCACACACACACACACAAACACACACACACACACACACACACACACACACACACACACACACACACACACACACACACACACACACACACACACACACACACACACACACACACAAAAGGTTGCTTATACTGTAATGGAAGTTTTACATTTCTGCTGTTTTACTGAAGGATCAATCAGGGAAAATGTCATGATCTGATAAAGTTGCACTATAAGGGTGCAAAAAAGGCGTTAATTAAGTGGTTTTGGTGCTACTGAGCACATTTAATCAATGATATACAACTTCCATGTTTCAAGTGACTGCAAATTAATCACATTCTCATTTGGCCGCTGCATTTTATTGTGAAAAGGGAGGTCCAAAAGTGACGAGAGGGAGTCACCCAGTTTTTTTTCATATTGTTTTAAGGGGTTGGGGGGCCCGAAAGAGAAACTGAAGGCCAACTGGAAAGCAAACTGGAAAGCAAAGAAAAGAAAAATGTTAATATGCTGCTGCTGCTCTGGGCAGAGTTACGAGGCTTCTGTTCTGTTTCTGCTGCCAAGACTGACAGCAGATTGCGAGGCAAATGTCACACTGTGTATTATTCCCTTTAATAGTTTTACTTAGAAGCTTTGAGATGGCTGGTCCGTACACTAAATTGAACGACTCTTAACCTATTTTATTTTCTTGATACGCAGGATCTAGTTCAAAACTTTAATAACTTCTTTTCCCCCTTACTTTCATTCATTTTTGTCTGTTTTTGTGCACTAAGTTGGGCTCAAGCTTTGGTGCTTTATAGGCGTCTGGCATGATAATTCAAGCCCAGTTATAAAGTAACTCAAACATTTGAAGCCGTTCCCAAATCTATTCTGGCCCAGATCTGTAGCTTTGATGTACACTTTGCTCTCTCGGCAAAAAAAAGCTAGGCTTCCTGAATAAAACTGACATCAGAAGGACGTGGCGAGGCGGAACAAAGCGGTGGGCACGGCAGTGAGTGACAGGACTTGGCACAAGAGAGCTGGATCTTCTGCAGTGATCACACTCTTATCCCTTGTGCTTAGCATATTGGAAACGGGCACACTGCCCAGAACAAAATATTGGACAAATTATGCTAGTGTGTGTGTGTGTGTGTGTGTGTGTGTGTGTGTGTGTGTGTGTGTGTGTGTGTGTGTGTGTGTGTGTGTGTGTGTGGTACTCCTACAACAGAGAGGGGTGAGACATGTTCTATGACTCGTGTTGGTTTGCAGGTGTTTGTGTGTGTGTGTGTGTGTGTGTGTGTGTGTGTGTGTGTGTGTGTGTGTGTGTGTGTGTGTGTGTGTGTGTGTGTGTGTGTGTGTGTGTGTGTGTGTGTGTGTGTGTGTGTGAGCATATGGGTTAAGTGTAAGTATGCTCCACACACACCTACGACCGTTCGGGACGTCAGGATCATTTTCATTCGAAATGAAGGTGATTCATCTCAGTGACACACGCGCTCACACAGTCACAGCCAAATACAACGTGCTGGCTGTTGCCGCAGATCGTAACGTGTGGTTTATTTTCGTTATGCGTGTCATGAGGCTACATGGGGACCTGTGGCAGAGAAGTTCATTATTCTGCAATGATTGAAATGTTCTGGATGTGTAAAATGAATAATCGAAAGTGAAAATGTCCTGTTTGACTTCTTCATCAGAAATATAATATAACGGAAAGATATGACTGAATTTTATTAATCCTAAAGGAAATTCTTGTGCTAGAGATTACACCTGAACAATTAAGGGGGATAATATAAACAAATATGAACATTAGAGTAATAAGTATTAAACGTATAAGAAGTCATACTGACACTAGTGTAAAATAAAATAGCGAGAAAAAATATAAATATAGCAAAAAAAATGACAAAAAAAATGAAAAATTACTGTTGAATAAAGCAAAAATGCCAAAATACAATCTTAAAAAAATTTAAAGAAGAGGAAGAAGAGTGACAAGACAATGAAGATAATACGGTCTGCATGTGTATTGGGGGAAATAAAATGTTAGTCGCTTTTGACAGAGACATCAGCTAAATTAATGAACTGTATTGTAAGGTCATTTATTTCCTGTTTAACGACCATAACAGCCCCCACGCCAAACGTCACGCCCACAAAATGGTGTGCCAGCTGTGCCTTGAGGATAGGCCAAAATGAGAGAGGGCAAAGTGAGGAGGGAGGTGATAAACGTACAGAAAGATGGCTGGATAAAGGAGGTGATGAGGGAGAACTGAGTGGTAAATAAATAACAGCAAAGAGTGGAGTATTGTGGAAGCCAGGGAGGCAACTGGAGCGAGACGGAGAGAAGAGGACGACTTTGTGGCTTAAGGGGGACGGCAGGACGGATCAATCAGGATACTAGTGACTGCCATGTGCCAAGTGGCCACGAAAAAGGCCGAGTCCTCACAAGAAGAAGGACAGCAGCATCAGTCGTTTCGGCAAGTACCCCCACAAAAAAACATGTTAACGTTCAAGTGACAAAGCCCTCTAGAGGCCGTCGCAGATATGACAGGAGGAAGTCAGGTGGCGCTGGTAAAGAGCGACAAAGTCAGCAAAAGATACGTTTGGTAACTCCTCTACATTGTTTCTCCACTAGAGAGCACTGACAAGTTTCATTTTATACCGTCCCTCTTAGTCCATATTTTCACAAATCTTTAATAACTAAATTTAAAGAGATAGTTATCAAAAATGCATCTTTATCGATCAGTACAGTATTGTTTAGTTTTACGTACTTTTTAATAGTGTTGCTTTTAACTCAAATATAACCTGATTTAAAACACTTGTTTTGTTCTTTTTACAATATTATTCAGGCAAAGCTTCTGCCCAAGTTGTGTTCGGACAACATGGCTATTTTCTTCTTGAAGAATGATAAAGACATGATTGTATTCATTCATGATACTAATAGGTTTCAATATTGAGCCTTAGTTTTGCCCTAATTATTTTCAGTGTCCACAGTCATAAAGTGTGAAACACAAACACACACACACACGCACACACTATCCTTTCTCTCTGGTGTGAAAGTAGATCCAGGCAGTAAAGGGATCCAGATATTGTAAGAGCACTTAAGTGGGGCGTACTGTAGCCCACAGCTGCCGCCCGCCTCAGGTCTACGCTGCTGCCCCTTTCAACCCGTCCTGCTGCTGGTGGTTGGTCTTCCTCCCTGAGGGCACACGGGGGCTGTTAGGCCACCATTAGTCCTGCTAATGGGCCGACAACTGCGCCACATCCTCGGCATTTAGACCTCCTCCGTCTGAGATATGGATATCGACCACTTCGATGGAAATGGAGAGCATGGGGGGGGGGGTCGATTTGATGCGTACATATAGGCATGGATGTTATGGAGAAACACACACACACAGACACAAGATGCTTACTGGAGCCACTCAATGGATGGACACACACACACACACACATTTACATGCACTCTGAGTGAAATCAGAAGTTGGGCTTACCAGTGATCTTCTTGTAAGTGAATGTGTGTCTGTGTGCTTCTTATAATGGATGTTAGTTGGATACAAAGTCCATCTTGGGCTAAGTGTGTGTATGTGTGTGGTTGTGTGTGTGTGTGTGTGTGTGTGTGTGTGTGTGTGTCTTACTGTGTCTCTGTGTGTGCATTACAAATGTGCATTAAAAGACTTTTGGAGCTATAGTGCTTTTAGCTACGATAGATCATTTTAAAATCTAGCGTACTCTTGCTAGATGCTCAAGATAACAAAACCCTGCCTTTAAAGTCATATTTTTAAGAAAAAAAATGCCTAAAAATGTCACTGGTTCTAGACGGTTCCCCAAATGTTATTCTTCGTTGTCACTGATTCAAACTGACTGTATTTCTTCCTGCACTTTAACAACAATAATCAAAAGCTGTAGTCTAAATAGTACAGATCCACAAAGGCAGACCTGGAGGTCGCAGATAGTCTTGTATTCCTTAGAATCGAATCATCCCTAGACACACTCATCAAAGGCAGTAGTTTATCATAAAATCATTCAATCAGAGTCTGCTCTAATCCACCGTGCCTCACAACAGGAGACCAGCACCTGTAGGAGTGGGAACACCTAACCTGGCAGTTTCACAACATTTCTGCAGGAAATCCTCCAATGTCGCCTTGTCTATATCTTTTATGAACCGTGATCAATCGTCTAGAGCGGAGCATCTCGCCGCAATGTGCAGCGGAGTGCTTTTACTGTAAATGAATTCAGCAGGAAGCAGGGACGGACTGGCAGACAATGGGTCCTGCATGGTGAGCTTCGCCTGCATAGCTTTAATTCATTTCACGCAAGAGCCCGACACGCGGAGGAAAGCCACGCTGGAAGCTTCTACCAGAGCCTTTCCCGTGTCTGTCATAATGTACACGATGTGGGCTAAGTGAGGAGCCTATACATCATGCAGATGTAATGGAAGAATCTGCTCCACATACTCAGAAGGGTTAATAGCCTACATATTAATGTGAATGTAAAACACTTATTGGTGCTGCCTATACAAGTTACTCTATTCCAAAACCTTATTGGGACAATATGTTAAGGAGGTTTGTTAATTGACATACTGTTGATAGCGGGGGTAGATCGCCCTTAATATCTCTGGGCTTGTCGGCCATTGTGGACAATGTTGCAAATCAATGAGCTGGATTGTTTCAATGTCACGACTTGTCAGGGATTTTTTTTTTTTTCAAACATTGTTGACATTACTTTTCACAAATGTGACTATATCCTTTATTACAAATACTGTGATAGAGGGTTTCCCATGTTGCCCAATCCGATCTGAAAAGTTGCTGTTTCAGCAGTCTACTAAATCAACTGAGTGGACACATTCCATGTTTATTGTGGTCTTATGCCTTCTCATACTGCTTTTAGAAATTCACTTAAGGGCCTATACTTTCTACGGTTGGGGATCTCTTTGGAAGCTTACACAAATACAAATAGTATTTAAATCAATACCTAAATTAATTCAAAGTGTAAACAAATCACTACCATACATCAAACGCCATCACCTCTAAAAGCTATGTCCCAGTAGAGGTTATTAAAATCCATGCAGCATATGTTCTACAGCATCCATACAATCCAATTTTTTCTGATTATGATAACAAAAGTGTGTACAAAAAAAAAAAAAAAAAAAAAAAAAAGTTTTCACCTGCAGCCTCCGTCTCCGGATGATCCCTGAATCATCCATGGCGCGTGTCCGGCTTCACACCTGTCGGATGGGATCTCGTTGGTTTCCAGGTGAATGTTTCCAGGTTTACTCTCGCGTGGCTTTGAGCGCGATCCTCTTCACTACTAAACCGAAACGCTTGGCGGAGTGTCGGGCTACTTTTCACCTCATTCCCCCGTCCAAACGCAGGGAAACATGGTTATTCTAAAGGATCTATGTTAATCTTCTCTTGTGTCACAAAAGCAAAACATAAGTAGTCACTATAAGTAGTTATATGTAGGATATATATATATATATATATATCTATATATAAAAAAAAAAAAAAAAAGTGCCACTTCTCCTCATCCCCTCATCCCTTGCTGGCACAGACACTCTGTGGTGGGAACTTGCTGAATAAGCGCGCTGCATGAGGTGAAGTCCAGCTGAGAGACAGAAGAGGAAAAACAGCCCAGACTGTCAACCCCACCACAGATGAAGCTTCACCCCCTCCCCTATACATTTACTGAGAATCACAGTTAAAAAAAACAACAACAACAACAACAACAACACAAATCTCTTTAAACTACAAGTAGCAGCCAAAAAGCCCTCCCACGCGTCTCCTGTCATCCTTTGGAAACGCTTCTATCGCCACGCTCCTCTGTCGGCTCTATAGCTGCATGTCAGAGCAGTCCACGCTCAAAGCCCATCCTGTGTGTGCTGCTCGGTGCATGCACTGCATCTTCATCTCACGCACATTTGCACGTTATTGTACGTTTAGAAGAAAGAAAAAAAATTGCGATTGCGCGAGGCACATCCGCGCGCCGTCAGAGCTTCGAAATCGATGCGAAATCTGGAGCGACTCTATTCTACCATCCGGTGAACACACACACACACACACACACACACACACACACACACACGTATGCAGGTGGATCGCTTCACGTCTTCGTCCTCCGGTGGACGGATTCGGTCCGGGTTTTTTGTCCCCCGTGCGTCCTCGCAGATCCCCGGTGCGCTCACTGTGTTCTCCTCTGGTGGATCATTGGTTTTCTGCAAGAAAACGATCTGTGGTCGCTGCACAGGCTGAGCTCCATCCTCGGCTGCTTCTCCACCCACTTCCTACTACAGAATGACGTTTAACCCTTCAGTGACCAAAAGAGGCTGGCGGACGTGGGTTTTTTTTTTTTTTTTCTGATGCACTAGTTTTTCGAGCAACATTTTTTATTTTATTTTTTTTCCCAAAAGAGGCCAATCATCCTTTATATACATTCCAGTTGCATCAGTCCCAGAAGAAAAAACACTGCAAAACTAATTAAAAATTTTTTTTCTTAAGGCAAGTTATGAAAATGATGACAACATGAGTCGATAAATCAGATCAACATGGAAAAGAAATGTTACTATGTTGTTCTCAACATGATGATGACCAACAACGTGGTTGTACGCCTCCACCCAATCAGTCAAGTTGTAGTTTACATCCATGTCCAGACACATACAATATATGTAGTGAAGACTTTAATAATATGTTGTTTTGGGGGTGTGAAATAGAAATAATCAAAACATAATGATTCCAGTGAATAATATCCAGTGAGAAACTGGCTGTCTTCATTCACTTCTTGTTCACAGATGAGTACATGAGTTGGACAGTGTGGAGGCAGAGGCAGAGAGAGGGGGGGATGAGGGGGAGAGAGAGAGAGTCAAAGCCATCTTGGATCATTTATTTCTTCTTCGCCCTCTCTGAGGCAAGCTGTGGCAGATCAGCAGCTTGTTGCAGAGAGAAGGACGAAGGACAAGATCAAAGCCCTGAAGTCCAGGGTCAGAGGATGGAGGGTGTCGTGAATAACACTGATTGGACTCCACTTTCTTAAGCTTTGTTGTTCTTGTCAAACTCCTTGAATGTGTTAACATGTTTGGCCACTAAAACAGATTCTGACAGAACACAAAGCTGTCGCCATGACAGTAGAAGAAGCTACCAATGTGCATGTTGCTGCAATAAAGCTACAGTACAAATTCCAAAACGTCAATGCTACACACACACACACACACACACACACACACACACACACACACACACACACACACACACACATCTCCAACCCGGCATGAGATCTACACAATCACCAGTTCAGTTTTAGGATCAGTGTCACCAATTTAGTATCTAACCAAATGTGAAATATGGCCAGAATCCGAGTAAACGGACAGAAAAATGTGTTAACACAACATTACATTACATAACATTACAGTCATTTAGCAGACGCTTTTATCCAAAGCGACTTACAATAAGTGTATTCAACATAGGTATTCAAGAGAACTACTAGTCACCAGAAGTCATAAGTGCATCTCCTTTCTTAAACAAGCATCTTAAAGCATAAACCAGAGCAAAAGTATAGTGCAGAGGCAAATTACTATGAAAACAATAATTGCAACAGACTAATACGAATACAATAAGTGTTACAAACTACTACGAATAGGATAAGTGCAGTAAACGAATACGAATTCAATAAGTGCAGCGAACTGATACGAATACAATAAGTGCAACAACTAATACGAATACAATAAGTGCTACGAGGAAGGCTCAGGGTAGTACTTCTTGAAGAGGTGAGTTTTCAGCCTGCGCCGAAAGATGGGCAGCGACTCTGCTGTCCTGACGTCAACATTATGATGTCATAGTAAAGTTAAGCTTTGACCTTTTGGAAATAAAATGTCATCACTTCATCATTTTATTTATTTAATTAGACATTTGTGTGAAATTCTGTGATAATTAGCGGATTTATTCTTCAGTTATGGACTAAACGTGTTTTGCGAGGTCACAGTGACCTTTGACCACCGTGGGCAAATAGAAGTTTGTGACAAATGTGAAGAAATTCCCTCCAGGCCTTCCTGAGATATCATACATATATTAGTTACATACTAACAACCCGAAAACATAATTATTACTTTATTATATCTTACAATTGGCAGATTCATTGATAATAAAAAAGAATTGTTCCCTTCCAATAAGATATATACATTGATTTCAAGTGTACGATATATATTGGGATATCTATCATTTAGTATCTCTAGTTGTATCAGGCCAGATTGCAAATCAATAAGCAGTTTGATGTTTGATGGCCATATTGGATTTCTTTACAATTTTTTTCTTTGATCTTCATTTGTCAGGTTACATTTTTGTTGTTTTTGTTGTTTTGTCTATAAAATGTCCAAAAATAGAGAAAATGCCACATCGGAATATCCAAGAACCCAAGAAGATGTCTTCAAATTGTTTGTTTTGTCTGATCAACCCAAAGGTTTGATATAAAAACAGAGAAATGCAGCAAATTCTCACAAATTTGGGAAGTTGAATCAGAGAAAGGTCGGCCCTTTTGTTCCAGCGATGACTCGAAAAATTACTTACGAGTATTTTATTACTGAGTAAATAATCAAACCCAATAATCGAAAAATATTGCTGCCCTCACACATATACAGTGTATCAATATCATGATATAAAATACGGAGCAACACAGAGGATTTTACCCACGTGGCCCACAGACAAAACTCATCATCATACAGTAGGTTGAGATTCACATGCAGCACCCTCCAGCTAATTTGTCACCCAACCTAACATGACATTTGCATACAAAGTTAATTTGTTACTTAAAAGTTGAGGTGCTTTGTTTCGATGTGTTTTGTGCCGTCTTGTCAGCCCATTCGCTGTACGTGTGTCTGAGTTAACAGTCAACGCAGCGTGCCGTCACGCTTCCGTTGCTGCTCCAATGAAAAATGGCACAGAGCGTTATGCATTATTCAACATGCACACCTGTCACACATGGGATTCACTGCTACATAACATTTCACAGCTCCTCACCCTTCAGTTACTTGCATCCCTGATCCAACTGTTAATGAATGAACGCTGGCATGGAAACAAATCCCCACCATGGTGATTTTAAAGAGAGAGAGAGAGATCCTGTGTGCTGTTGACACATTGACAGAAACTGCCGGTCTAATATTCATTCAAACTGAACCGTCCTGTCCCCGCTGATATATTGTCAATATGTGATGATCCCTGATCAATACTGAAGGAAAAGTAACCGCTAAGTAACCACAGACTATACTGAAACAGGTCAAAGTCTGCATTGTGCTCAAACAATGTGGTGGCTTTGTCGGTATGATGTTTCACTGTTAAACATTCTCACAAGAAAGAAAGAAAGAAAAAAAGAGTTGGTCAAAGGTGGCTGATGGGACGGATCAATGTGGAGAGAGAAAAACACGCGAGAGGCCGGCAGCTGGTCCGGCTCCAGATTCAGGACAGAGGGGAGACAAGAGGGGAGACCTTAAAGGCTTTTAGCATCATGGTCTGAGTGTTCCCCGTCTGTGTCCCTCTCACCCGGAGATTTACTGCTGAGAGATCCCTCTGGGTTCAACCTGAGAGTATAAACTGCAAATATGTAGTGGACTCCCCTCATCCAATGGTGGAACAGAAACAATTTACAGTATTCTTTTGGAAAAAAAGAAGACTGTAGTTACTTTTTTTGTCAATTGATCTGCAGATTCATTTTGTTCAAATGATCCATTAAAGAGGCCCTCCTCAATGCCCATTTATTTCAAATAGCCACAGAGGATGTTATAAAACTCTTTTCAGAGGCTGAGTTGTGCCCCACACTTAGCTATCAATAAGACTATTATAAGACTCAAATATATGCGTTTTTGTAAATTTTTTATTGAATTAGTGTTGGATACATTTAAATCTATAAATTATCTATCACAAAAGTCGACTTATACTTGCTGTAATTATAAGACTCAAATATATGCGTTTTTGTAAAATTTTTATTGAATTAGTGTTGGATACATTTAAATCTATAAATTATCTATCACAGATGTTAACAGATGTTATCTGGAAATTTACTAGGTGACATGTCAGCAAGGAGGGATGGTAAAAAGTATACATATAAAACGTAAATTCAATCTTGTTACCATTAGTGTTTTTAAAGCTCATTTAATACCATAGAATTAAAATAAACTGGGATCCGGGCTGAATGTACTTGGGTGTGTGCAGGTGACAAATGATGTTTCTTGAGAGTGACCCAGTTACCAGCTAGTCTGACTTCTGTAGCACACATTTAGCCTACGCTGCTTTTCTTATTAATATTAAATAATTAATGAACCCCCATGAATTTTACATCTTTTTTGTTCATTAGGTGCTGTGAGATTTGAGAAAGAGGGGGGGGAGGAGGTAGCTGTGTAGAAATCTTGTGAGGAGCAGATTTAACAGACAAAGACTTTTTTACTGCGCTGTGCAAAAAAAAAAAAAAAAAAAAAAAAAAAGCTCTCAAAAATGATGTCACCCTTTTTCAGAAAGTGCCCCGAGGGGGGTCACACGGGGTCAGCTCTCTCTGCAGCCAGAAAGCTTGGCAGGGCTGGGATTTAGGGACGTGCCTGACGCTTGTGCGATCCCATTTCCCGTCCTGGTGAGCCCGTCTCACAAGTGCCACGTCAGCTCACATCTCTTCATGGACTGAAAGTGCCCTCCCCCGGCATTCACATCTGTTCTCTGTGTCTGAGTGTGTGTGTGTGTGTGTGTGTGTGTGTGTGTGTGTGTGTGTGTGTGTGTGTGTGTGTGTGTGTGTGTGTGTGTGTGTGACTCTGTATGTGTGACTGTTTGTGTAAAAGAAGTCGACAGCCAGGTAGGCGTCATTTTTAAGCGAAAGTTTTCCCCTAGTGATAAATCACATCAACCAGTGTATGTGCAGGTGCAAGTATACAAATTAACATAAAACATCTGCAAAAAAGTCAATATAATCAAGTCTAATAGCCCGCCTAAGAAAACCAGACATTATTCACATTCGAGGTGATTTTTGAGCCATTTAAAATGAATTAAACTTAAAGTATTAATCGGTTACGAACTCTGTCTTAAAGCACAGTTTTATCTTTATAAATACACTTGGATTGGACTGGTTATCAAAACAGTTGCAGATTCATTTAAAAGTTTCTGTTGACTGACTGATCCAGTGATTATCTAACTCCACTAACTATATTGGGCAAAGTTTAGCTTTTTTTTTGCTAGTAAATTAGCTTTGCTAGCAAATTAGCTTTGCTAGCATCAAAATAGCTTTAAAAGCATCAAGGTACCCCATCGCTCCTCCGTGGCCCACCAGCTTCAGAACCAATGGATTAATCTATTAAGCGACCAATTATTTCCACTCTACATCATAATAATGTGTTGCTGTTATAAGCTGTCTAGGCAGCAAAACACAGGGGCAGGGAGGAAACAACGCAGACGCAGTACAATATTAATCACTTCCCAACGCCCTTGAGCTGCGTCTGCTAATTCAGCTGTGCCTCGTTTATTACGACTCTGCCCCCACAGTGCTTTTTAAAATCAGCCCCAATAATGAGTCCATCTGATTCAGCCTCACATGAACCATAAATCCTCACAAAATGATTATATGAAGACGGTCAATGCAAACCCGCTTCCTGGTTTAGTCTTTTTAATAGAAACTCCTTCAAATAGAGCGGAGGTGATTTCGTTTCTGTTGCTGTGGAAATTCCCACGCAGGATAAGTGCTGATTGTCACACCTCTTTTACGTTGTTTACCATCCGTAGGTTTTAATTAACCACTTGATGTTGTGTACATTTCTGTGTAGTAGTGGCCTAATCCAACAGCGTTACATTTAATACACAATCTGAGGTAGCCCTGATTGAGACTCCATGAACCCCTTGACTTGCAGAAGAAGGTAAAAAAGCACGAGTGCAATTAATATTAATGATGACTGAGTGCCACTGAGTGCATGCACACTACCAACACCATGATGTGCGTGTCAAAATGTCTGCTGTGAAATGGTCGATATCGTACAAAAACCACTACAAGGCTATTATTTTTCTGTGTTCTTAAGTATAATATGTAAGTAACCATATATAAATCAACAACTATTTCCCTATGTTCAACTCTTTTATCCTGAAAATCTCTCTTTTTATCCTCCTCATCCACCCCCCATTGTCAGCCTCTTTCATCCGTTCACTCTCCTCCATTAACTCTCCTTATCCTGCAAAATCTGCCTCCTTAAAACACCTCCTCTCTCCTCATCTCAGCTGCCACCTTCTCCTCGTTTCTCCTTCGTCTGTGTAGAAGTGGGTCAAATACGACAGCTGTGCTAAAAGCCTAGTCTGGGAAAGAGGCGCTCCTCTAAATAAAACACCATAGGCTCGGCGGTCTCCGGGGTGCCTCATCATACGTACATAGACCTAACAAAGATGGAGGGGAGAGGGGAAGGAGTTCAAGAGGAAGAGATAATGTATGTGCAGCTTGATTGGTTAAGTGGCTTTCTGTCCTCGTTGTGAAGATTGAAAGCCATTTCCGGCTGGCATGTATTATATAGTGTATACGTATTATACATCAAGAGCTTCTAATCAAAAAAGTTTTGTTGTGAAGTTTGTCAAATGAGTCATCCTGAGGTTTTCCATGAGAACCGACCAGACGGTTTTGATCTTTGTGAAACTTAAAGAGCATAACGTATGTAGCGTTTGGTTTGGTTTGAACATTCTGTTTCTATAGCAACGCCTACTGGCACAGTTCTACAGCTATCAGTTTAACTGACAGTTACATGTATCGTTTTCTGTATTCCTGTGACCAAGCAAATATTCACTGGCATCCTTTATCTTCTCTATAAATTCCCTTTTTGGAGCATTATCTGTCTTGAATAGTGTCATATTAGCAATAGGAGGCTAATGGGTTGCTCATGTAATATTTAAGGTAACTGTTAAGCTACTTATAGAGAGCACATTAAACCTTTGGTCAAGGGGGAGACAGAATACAGAAACATGAGCGTTTAAGTATCCAGGTCTCAATGTGGACTTCATGTTTTCTGTAATATCTTTTTCTTTTCTACGTAGAGGCTTCTCCGGCTTCTCACAGACCTTTAACCTATATATGGGTTGGCTATTTTCCATTTATTATTTATTTTTCATTTGTCTCCACTGACATGTTATTATCCAGGCCATGGGATTGCCTCCCATAGGTGAAGCCAAACCCATTTTGTTTGTTTATTTGTTAAATGCCATTTTTTTAATGATTTAGCCACTAAGATAAAGGCTTTTAACTACTGCCTTCCTGTCTGCTACTTGTTCTAAAGTGCCTGGATTACCTTCAAGTTTTGCAACCTCAATGTATTATTTTCATTCTACTTTCATTCATGTGTATACTGGATGTTGACTAGATGGAACACTGTGTCGAATAAAGAAGAATGACTTTATTAATCCGAAGGGGGGGGTTGTATTCTGAGTGAAAATGTCTCGACTGCTGTTGGACGGATTAATGTGCAATTGGTTACACACATTCATTGTGTTTGTGAACTTTGGTCGATCCCTGATTCATTCATCTGGTGCCATCATAAGGTCAAAAGAGTAATTTCCGTGGTTTAACAGCTTCTTTCACAGAGCTGCAGACCCGTGTTACGATTTCTTCTCATTTTAACATCTGGTCAGATTTGTAAAAACAATCAATTAATTTGTTAATTTTAGTTTTCAGTTTCACAATTGCTTCCATTGAAATACCAACAATGTATTCGACCTTAACTGAATGTGTGTTCAGCTTGGGGCACATATGTGCACCTACACAAATACTGATGGCAGAAGACTGAATGTACAAATTATCATCAAAGCAGTGCAAATGTCTCCCACTAAATCAAGTCACTATGCTGTATATGTGTAGTTTTAGTTAAATCATATCATTGGCTGTTGAATGTACAAAATGTTTGTCACATTAGGAGCAACTTTTATGTAAATGCATTTTGCTGGCGTTGCTCTGATACTCTTCCATAAGCAAACCTTCAAATATTGGAATACGTGCTCCAATAAAACATATTGAATGCATTGCTGTATACTAAAATGGCTACAAAATGGCTACACCAACCGGCAATGACACTGAAAAGACATAATACAGTGAACTCGCAGTTATAGGCTGAGTGACACCATTACAGCTGCAGTAGCAGTTTTCGTGTGGCATGCCAGCACCTGTTATACAGATGATTCTTTAATTGGCATTTGTACTCTTTTTTTTTTTTTTAAATAGTGCATAAGAAATACCAGTGCTGAAAAGGGAAAACAGTAATTGCATTTTAATTCATTAACTGCCTCAGAAAAGGTCATATTGTTCTATAAGAAAATAAAAATAGGGCAGTTTTGCATTTTGAGGCAACAGGGACACCATGTGGAAAGGATCTGCTACTGCATTTTAAAAGAGCCACCATATGTTGACCGGGCTAAGAGAAGAAAAAAAATGCCAGGGCACACGAGGGAGCTTGATGGAGATAAATTTAATCTGATAGCCAGGCACAGCAGAGTCTGTGGAGACCAGACTCTGCTGTTATCCACAGATTAGAAGAAGCTTGAGATCAGACTGCTCCATTTGGACCAGAGGCCGTGGGAATATATGACTTATGACTTATGAGGAAATCGCTAGATGATCTTTAAATCTGTAACCAGTAAAATGTTATGTTAAAGAATCACTGACTGCGCCAGCATGAAATGCCAAGGAATTTTCTGCAGTTTAATGAAAAAATTCACAAAGGTCACCTCCACAGATGATGACATTTACAAAATACATTTTGTCATCCGTTACTTTTAATAAGACGGCACAGGTTGTCTGTGATTTTCTACTGAACCGAACATAATCGGCGACGTTACCTTGACTTTTTAGCTACAAGGCAATTATCTAAGTGTTTTAAAAGTAGCACACACACACACACATATATATATATATCTTATTTATTTTTATTTTTTTTGAGGGGGGGAATGACATTAGCTGATGGTCCCAAACAAATTAATATATTTTAGATAGGAACTTTTAAACAAATCAAATCTACGTGGCTGACTTCTTGCAGCAAAATCCTTGGTGTTATGTTTTCGCTGTTTGCAAATCATTTTTGATTTTCTAACCTTCGTATTATTCCTGATATCAATTATAACCTAATTTAGCAAGTACTGTTTGAACACCCTGTTGATAGTCTGGAGGTTTATATATTTGGGCTTGTTAGTTTGCCTAATGAGTCAAATAAGAGAGCATGGTGATGTGGATTACAGGTTGTGTCAGTACAGATGTGATTCAAAGGAAAAACTGTTATTTCAGAGCACATAACGCTAATATTCCACTAATATTCATTCCTTGTACCTGTCTCTGATTCATAATTGAAGCCTCTCGTCCTACTGTGTCACCGCCACACATTCATTCATGAAACGTTTCACAGTCATTAGTGGAAAAGAGCCAGGGCAATCCAATTAGCACAATTAAAGAGACGCCATTAAAAGAAACTGGGACTACGTGTAACGGCCTCAGGGATTAGAGACCTGCCGACCCCATGTGACCCGGGTCACAGTGGGGAGGAGCTGTCCGTGGTGCTGACAGCGGTCTACAAACCACAGCTGACGGTGCAAAAGTTTGTTTTTCAGGAGATGAATGGAATTGCTACTCCAAGTTCTTGTGTCATTTAAGTTTTCACACAGCACTTTCCATCACAGACACACAAAATGATTTGTTGGTTTCATGAAGTTAACACACCAGTTAAGTCAATCAATCAATACATTTAAAATGTTGTCTTTATTGTTTCGTGTATGATTAATGAAAATTGCTCATTCCACATCTTCAGGACTAATTTGAAATTTCTTTAAAAATCCCCCAAAATGTATATACAGCGGTATATAATAGAGAAAAAGAGCAAATTGTCATCATCTGATCTACTTCTATACTCTGTGGATGTATTTCTGGGGACACCAGGGAGTGCTTCTGACAAATTTGGTGCTATTTGGACATGCTAAATGTTCATTTATTTAATATTCTTCAATTCTTAATTGATGCTGGATAGTCTAATAAATAATAATGCATCATATTTTAATTTCGGTCTGAACATGCCAAGTTACCAGTTACGTTTCTCTGCCAAGTAAATGTAATAATACATGTTAATAGTAAATGTCATTGAAATAAAATACTACAATGTTTTCCTCTGAAGTACACAGTAAGTATTATACAGGTGAGTTTTATATTTCTAGAAAATAAGTTAATTAAGGTTATAAACAGTTATAGTAGTAACAGAATTCAATATTTTATTCAAATTGCATCTTTGAAAGTATTCAGAGGCCTAATTTAAAGTAACTGATCTTAAAAGCTTTCTTAAAAATGAACAATAGCAAGGTTTAATATAACAAGATATTAAAACTTACCAATCTAAAGTTGACTTTCAATAAGTGCTTCATCTTAAAATTATAAAATTATTGCTGTGATACAAACAAATCAGTTTCTATTGGCCCAAAGCTGGATGGGAGTAATGGATACAATATAATCGTTTTATTCGTGTAACTGGCCCCCCTCTGCATAAATGCAATGTTTAATAATAAACAAAAATGATATAATTCATATTTCATTATTTCACAGACCCCACTTTGGAAGTCTTTTACGTCAAACGTTGTCCCTGACTGGAGACGTTAAATAAGAAAACAATGTTAGTAGTTTTATTGTATAACTGTTTTTTATTGAGTTTTATTGTATAACTGTCCTGTACCGTTTCTTAATCAGATGTTCTCAGGATCTTTGATTGATCTCTTCTACAGCTCTACTCTCTTATCTCCTCTACGAGAAGGAACAGTACGGTAGTCGTGGATAACAGTCTACAGTGACTCATCTGGCAGCTCTTCTGGTACGAATTACATCCCATAATCAACGGAAAAGCAAACTAGCTGCCAAATATTAGCAGGTTCTAAATCTGCATCACCTCCTGTGGACCTTGGATGTTATTGTCTGCCAAGACCGGGCTGTTTCGTTTGGTTAACAAAATCATGTCAACATTTGCTCTGTGAGTTATTTAAATCTTTTTCTATTCAATTATTTTGTTATGCAAACAAAAGTGGAAAATGACAAAGAGCATGTTAGAGGTGCAAAGAGCTTCTTTTCAGTGGTGATAATATGAAGGGAAACATTTGCAGCGTTTGTTTAGCATTGAAACTAAACACATGGAGGCGTGCGGAAACAACCAGCATCAATGACCGTGCACTTTACGCCAATCGTTTCATCGCTCATTGTTTATGCCCTTCCCTAATTATGTGTTCACACACCAGAGTTGTTGACTTGTTTGCGAGCTTCTATCCCATAAACAACTCCATTCATCCACCATGAAAGAACGGAGGAGGGGCGATCTAATAGAATGAGTGTGTAGACGGTCTTACGCTGAAATAGATCGTCATCGTGATCCTCTGCAGGCCTGAGCCAACTACTTTTAATCCCATTGACGTAGATGCACACCGGGCTACTTAGAGGGATTAGATGAGGGAACCGCGGGTGGTTATAAACGCTGGAAGGAAGGGGTCAGGGAAGAAATCGGACAGAACAAAACAGATTAAGATTTGACACGTGTTGGTCAGGACGTTAAGATCCAGACACCTCCTGCTGAGGCCAAAGCAGATTGAACATCTAGCCTCCCAAGAACCAGCCGTCTCCAGCCGCCGTGCGTCCAGGAAACCGCTCTAACCATGGAGCCCGCGTTCCAGACAACGGTGGCCACCGCAGCCCTCAACAGAGAGACTTTCCACAGGAGGGTCCTGAGGACAACCTCCAGAGGAGCGTCGTCTCATTTCGTGGGGACCTCGATCATGATCCTGTCCTCGTTTGCGATCTCCACTCTAGCTATGAACTGCGGGAAGAGGATCCTGGAGTCTCGACACAAACCCAACGACTTCTAGGGTCGGCAGACGGAAGGACATGCCTTCATATATTTTAACTTTTATTAATCTAGGCAAGTCAGTGACATGGGCACCCATTCTTAGACAGCTGCCTTTTGTGTTCTGCTATAGCAACATGTGAAATGTCTTGTGAACTGTCCTGTGTGTTAAAGGATTTTCAGGACGGGATTGTCAGAAGAGAATGAAGCTCTCAGAGGACGGGAGACGGATCAACAACAGGAGACAGACATTTCTGAGAAGACAAGCATTTGGAAAACGTCTCAAGATCAATCTATGCAACGCCAAATACTCTTTGTCGGGTCATTATACAGATTATACTGCTGTATTTTAAGAGGGGAACAGTACGCAGCATCCGTCGTACTTGTTGTGGGTAGGCTCAACATGTGAAACGTAAAACTGTAAAGAAGAGAAAATAAGAACTGCTGCTGCTGCTGGTGGTTCAGGGACCGATTTTCAAATGTTTTTTTCTTGTAAATTCTATTAATTTTGTTAAAGCAGAATATAATGAAAGCTAAAATTAGGATAAAAAAAACAAATGTGTGTTCATTATTTTACAGAAAAGCTATACTTCCCAGTTTTCCTACAAGGCCTGGGTACTGAACCTCAAAAAATGTTTTGGTGCTTTCTCAGAATATATAACCGTTAAATTTAAGGCTGCCTCCTCTTTGTTGAATGATCAGTTGTTTTGGTCAATTAGTTTCATTAGTTTTTTTTTTTTATACTTTTGCATGCCGAATGACATTATTACCAAGAAACTTATGAACACATCTCTGGTAAACACAAGATTTAAAGTGGTGCTTTTGCTTGATTCCTTGTGGAGAAACTGAGTTTTACGGATCAGCCGATTAAACTAAACGATTAGTCGAGGATTTCTACTAAGGGTCTCGTTGGTCGGGGACAGACCTATTTTAAATTATACTTAGACAGTTTTTGATGTGAATCATAATTTAAGACTATGTTATTCAGGCAATGGTTGGATCGTGAAAGGTTGTATAAGTCAACAATTGACAACTTTCTTTCCTTTTGTAAAGAAAAGAAAGAAAAAGAACCTAAACTCAGGAACCATACGATGGTTCCCAGGATGACACATACATTATAATATAGATTATTATTATCTTTATGCAGTACTGAGAGACTATGATGTCATTGTTGGTGGAACAGCTGTGATGAGTGGTTTTCATTCTGCAGTTGTCATGTTTTTGAATTTGTTCATGTCAGCCAAAACAACGTGGTTGTGTTGGGATCCCTAATGTGATCATTGTGTTTAACGGTACTTTCTAACCCTGGTGTATTTTGTCATATGGCCACCAGAGGGCAGTATTGGCATTAAAGTTTGCAACACTTTCCACAACAATGCCTTTTGGTTTCTTGTATGGTGTAGAACTTTAAAACAAGGGTTCTTACAAAAGGCGAGACATGTATTTTATATAGTAAAAAAAACAGGTACAAACAAGACAAATAAAAGATCCTCATTTACATCTGCATTGGTGACACAGACACAAAATCTCTGTAATGTTCCATCAAAGTCCACGTCTGGAGCGATATCTCAGAAAAGCGCTTATGTTATCCAGTCAGTGTGTCCTCTATCGTGTGGTCTTCAGAGTGTGTCGAGGCTCTTCAGCCGGCGCTCGGTGAAGAAGCGGTGTGTCGGTTTTTGGTTGTTACCTCCAGCTGATGCACTGAGGTAGGACAACATGGACTTGTTGTTCTGCCGCTGGGCCGCCTTCTCCCCGTCCTCAGCATCGTCGTCCCTGAGGACAGATTTAGTTAAACAGCACAGATATTTACACTGTGGTTAGCTCTTGCCTCATTAAGTCAAAATGATTTGCACAGACATTAAGCATGAATCAAAGGGGATGTGGTTTGTTTTTGTTTTTGTTTTTGTTCACACACACACACACACACACACACACACACACACACACACACACACACACACACACACACACACACACACACACACACACACACACACACACACACACACACACACACACACACTCTCACACACACACACACACACTTTTCAAAAGCATCTTTTGTCAAGTTGTTTTTGGCTTCTATGGACTTGGATAAAAGCTGGAAACTATTTTAATGCTTTAAGAAAATGATTTTTATCCGCCAAATTTTTAGCACTGGTTAGCAGCGACAGTTATTTTCTCTGCAAAGAATCACAGAAAACAAAAAAAATGATTTGAATGCTGGATATCAATGGTATGCTTTAACCACCCAAAATCAACCTCTGCTTTTATACACCCAAGGACTTGGGTCAAAATCAAGATGGAAGGCTCTTTACCAGTGGACGGTCACACCCTTGCTGTCCATCAGGGTTTGGGCAGTGCTCCAGCTAAATCGAACAAACTGAGGGTAACCGAACACGGGGTCCAGGTACTTGAGCAGCCACGCTTTAGTCTTGGGGTCTGAAAGCACAAGGGGGAAAAAAAGTTGGTTTATTTTCATGCATCGGTAACTGTGTTAGTAATGTTTAGGTAACGTTAGCCGTGAAATAAAAAAATAACAAATCTCTTAATAGAGTACATTCTGATTTAAGAGTACATTCTGAAGTATTTCTCAAACACAGATGTCAGTAAGGAGACACTATAACAGCAGTTGATGGTTTTTTTTTACCACCGGGGTATCCAGAGCCGTAGTCTGCGTCCACCTCTCCCAGGTCCTCAGCAAAGGTCCAGCCCTGCACAATGCGATCCCTGGCCACCTGAAAAATAGAAAGCTATTAACTGATTTTGAACAAAGCTTTAAATGTGGACACAGAGCTTTGCAGGAGCAGCAGCAGCTGTCAGCGCTATATTCCTGAACTACGACTGCTGAAGTAACAAGGAGATCCACGCAAGCAGCCATGGCTACTGTGAAGGTGGGGTCCAGTTGGTGTTGGACACTAACCTTTGCACAGATACTGGCGGCACTGACGATGGGGTAGAGGGAGTCGGCCTTTGGCCTCACCGTCACCTCGATACCTGGGAAGAGCTTTGAGAGTTTCTCCTCATACTTTTCCGCCGGGCCAACTGTGTCCACAAATACCTGCAGAACGGCAGGGAGGTGGACAAGCGCGGGCCAAGTTAGATGGTAGAGAGCAAAGAAAAGAGATGAATGAATGAAAATGAGAATATGTTGTGCTATCAAATGTTGAATCTTTCCATCTGTGCAGTCATAGCACACAATTTACTTGGACAACAAAACAAAACCATGAGGTGTGCACCTTTATGTTCACGTGAATGGCATACCTCTTTGAGCTGGACTCCACTGTCCAAGGCATACTGGACCAGACCAATCGCTGCGTCATGTGAAAGGGCGTTCAAGTTGTATTTTGACCTAACAAAGAAAATCAGGCATTTTTTTCAGGCTGTGAATATAAGAGATAAGATAAGATAAGATAAGATAAGATAAGATAAGATAATCCTTTATTAGTCCCGCAGCGGGGACATTTACAGGATTACAGCAGCATAGAGGATAGTGCAAACAAGAGACATAGTAAAAGAAAAACAAGTATTATAAATAAGCAATAAAAACAGTAAAGAATCCACAATAACTGAAATATTATATATACACAGACAGAATAACTATTATAACTATAATTGCACAGTGCATTTGTATTGCAACCCACAGTTTATTAGAAAGAGATGAATTCTCTGCGTGCATGATGCTGCACGTGCCACATACCTCTGTAACATGCTGGTGGAGATGGTGTTGGGTGAGAGAATCTGCAGAGCCCAGCCCACGTAACTTTTGGCTTCGTCCAGTTTTTTGAAAAGATTCTCTCTCTCTGCCTCCGTTAGAGTCTTTGAATCTGACGAGGGAGAAAATGGAAAATGCATCAGAAATGTCAAAACAATTCTCTTACCTCACTTTTTTCTGATTGAGAAAGCGGCGAGGATGAGTTCACAGCATCATCACCTGCCACTTTCGATTCCTTCAGCTTCTGCTTTTTGGAAACGGGACAGAAACATATCCCATACACCATGGGCCCTGGATCACAAAACACAAACACTGTTATGCATGGAAACCACATGACACAAGGCAGTGAGGGCTACAACAAATGAGCAATGCATATCCAAGCCTCTTCCTCCTCCAGGAGTGATGAGGGGAGGTTATAGACAGCTCACCCAGCACAGGCCCTCTGCCCGCCTCATCAATGCCCAGACAGCAGTCCTCTGTGCGGCAGACATCCGGGACCTTAGAGGCCAGTCTGCAGCTGACTGAGTTGTCCGTCTCAAAGGGTCTGAGGTCCATGGCAGCAGGCTGAGAGATATATTCTTATATTATATCGTATATTTCTTCATTTGCATGCATTTCTTTCATTTTTACTCAATGTCTCTTGCATAGATCATAATACTTGTAAACAAACCTGATTCTTACCTAAACAGACGAGGGCAGAACTCCGTGTTGTGTTTCTGTCTCTGACGGGTTTGGCGCCCCTGGAATGACGTCACATGCTTCTTCTTCTTCTGCTGCTCCTATTTTTGTGTCCTTCTTCTTCTTCTTCTTCTTCTTCTTCTTCTTCTTCTACGGCCGTATTGCACCACCCTCAGGTTCACACTGCATCTAGCGCACCAGGATATATATATAATATAATATAATATAATATAATATAATATAATATAATATAATATAATATAATATAATATAATATAATATAATATAATATAATAATATAATATAAATATAATATAATATAATAATATAATATATCTAGTTTATATTAGTCTGTAGTAAGAAGGTAACACATGCAACTAAATACAAACTATATATATTATATTAAACAATGCAATGGGTATGGAGCAGTCTGTTATACACTGTAATACAATAGTTATAATAGAGAAACTATTATAACTATTGTATTGTAACTACACTAACTAAAAAAATAATAATAAATAATAAATATTATATATTATATATACAGACAGAAAGTCTGTATATATAATATATAATATTTCAGTTACTGTGGATTCTTTACTGTTTTTTTTATTGCTCATTTGCTTATTTATAATACTTATTTTTGATCTTGTTTTTTTTTTCTTGTTTGCACTATGTCTCTTGTTTGCACTATCCTCTTATGCTGCTGTAAAATCCTGAAATTTCCCTGCTGCAATCTGGGACTAATAAAGGATTATCTTATTTTATCTTATCTTATCTTATCTTATCCCGATCCACTGTGTAAGCCTGTGTGATCAAACCAGTACAACCATAGTCTATAAGAAGGCTCACACTGTCTTTTATATTGTATAGTAGTTTATGCATTAATTGTCCTCATCCCACTTTTCTGCCAAAATTCAGATATTTTCTTTTTGATACATTTTTCCCTCCCCTTTACCATTGCATGGCTCAAATTTTGTGTTTTTTTTTTTTTTTTTTTACGCCGACCTGTGCAAATTCATCCTTAATTCTCCTTTCACCTCTTCTTCCTCTTTACATTTTTAGGTGCATTACCGCCACCAGCTGGTCTGGTGTCCCAGTACTCACAAGTACAAGTCATTCAAAAAAGTGAAAGTGCACAACAAACCGGTAAGTGTAATCAGCAGAATAAACTGAAAGTCAGAGTATTGGTAAACTTTTAGAGTGTCCTGTTTTTCTATATACTATATGATTAAATTGCTGTTAGTGACGCATTATAATGTAAACAGCATGGTCACTAGGGAGCGAATTTTAACAGTTTTTATATATTGTTGGTAAGTAAATCTACAGGGCATCATATTTTAAAATACGATTCTTTGTTTGTAAATAAAATCTTAATCTGCAAAGTAACAAGCAACTATAGAGCTGTCAAATAACTCCAGTGGAGTTACAATAGCTTCAATCTGACATATAGAAGAAGTAAAGTAGGAGGAAGTACTCAAATACAATCTTAGCTAAATCTTGGATTGCACTGCTTTAGCCTGGAAAGTCTATCTATCTATCTATCTATCTATCTATCTATCTATCTATCTATCTATCTATCTATCTATCTATCTATCTATCTATCTATCTATCTATCTATATCCTATCTATCTATCTATCTATCTATCTATCTATCTATCTATCTATCTCCATCTCCATCTATCCATCCATCCATCCATCCATCCATCCTACCTATCTATCTATCTATCTATCTATCTATCTATCTATCTATCTATCTATCTATCTATCTATCTATCTATCTATCTATCTATCTATCCATCCATCTATCTATCTATCTATCCATCCATCCATCCATCCATCCATCCATCTATCTATCTATCTATCTATCTATCTATCTATCTATCTATCTATCTATCTATCTATCTATCTATCTATCTATCTATCTATCTATCTATCTATCTATCTATCTATCTATCTATCCATCCATCCATCCATCCATCTATCTATCTATCTATCTATCTATCTATCTATCTATCTATCTATCTATCTATCTATCTATCTATCTATCTATCTATCTATCTATCTATCTATCTATCTATCCATAATATTAGATAGATATATATTATAGATAAATAGATCATATTTTGCTGTGGTGAATTTTATATGCATTTTGAACCCTTATTAACTTCTACTGATGCGTTCTACACAGATTTTAGATTTGTAAAAAAAAAAAAAAAAAAAAACACCCGTCTATCATCATGCTGTTTTACATCTTCCTCACACACAATCCCGCCCACCACAGTCAAGTTGACATTCTGATTTTTGGATGCGAGTTAAATGGGTTTAAACAGCAGCTGAGTGTGGAGGCAGGAAGGCAGCTTCAGGTGGAGAGGAGAGGGCCGAGTGAAAGGGAAGCCATGTACAAAAGTCCAAGTGTACGCTGGTTTTCTGAGCTGAAATTGGCCTTGCCTCTGGCTTTTTACACCCACCCCTTCTCTCTCTCTCTCTGTCCCTCTCCCTCGCTGAATGGCTCTCTTTGTCTTTCTCAGTAACACGCAGTCCCCAGCCGATTAAATGTGGGGAATTAGTAGTCAATTTTAGCCTACCGCACACACAAACACACTAAACAGCTTAGGGTGGTGGGGCGCTGATTGTGTTGTTATTACAGTTCACACGTCAGCAGCGTGTTTTTTATTTATTTGTTTTCACTCCTCACTTGCTAACTGCTCCATGTGTTATCTCTAAAACACTGAAATAACACTCTTACACAGGATGTTTTCTTTTTTTATAAATAAATTGATTTAATAGATGACAACAATAAAATTTCAACATTGCTTTTTCTCGTATGGAAGCAAAAATACTCAAGTGAATGTATAGCAAACACTTTACAAAACTATCCAGAATTATACAAAATGGAAGAAGCAACTGTGTGACACACAATGCATTATTACTGACATAAAAAATAACAACTACGTGGTAAGAGGATCAGTATAAAATGTTGAAGAATACATCACGTAACAGAGGTGCAGCCCGTGGTAATGACCGTTATTCACATTGCTGAAGAGTAAGAGGACTGTTTGGACACATTATGGGGAAGAAGAAAAAAAAACTGTAAAGACGAAAACATGCTTTTGGCCTACATGCAGTGCAGAGCGGTCGTACATGTGATTCTAATCCTTAAGTAGGACCCAAAGCTGGCCAATTATCTAAAGAGATTTGGTCGAGACTTTGCACTTATAGATCTTAACTGAGTTATTGGAAAAATCTGACGCGAATCAGCAAAATGTTAGGCACTTAAAAAGCAAAAAGAAGGAAGACGGAAGCACACATGTACTGTTTCGGAAATTTTGAACACCTTCAGCATTATTAGCACAGGTATCCAGTGTTGTATTTCTCCTTTGCTGTTGGCACAAAATGAACAGAGTTGAGGTAAGTGTCCAAGGCTGAGCGTTAAGCTGAAATACATCTCTTTCCCTCTCTTTTTCCTATTTTTCCCCTTAAATGCTTAATTTTTCAGTTCAGTGAAGTCAATGCAATGAAAGAACAGAAACACAGAGTGTACTATGTACAAAGAAAAAGGTTGCATCTATCCTTTTCTGGCCACAAGAAAAAACAACAACTCCAGGGAACATCTTGTTGAAAACAAAAACATGCTTTTCCCAAAGCAGTGGTGCAGATGTATTAGTGTAATTATCAAATCAGTCACAATAAAGTTACACCCTAGGATATCAACAACGACAATAAACTTACTACTCATATAAAATAACACAATAACATCAAGAAAGGAAAACATCTGCTTTAGTTTGGTTAATAAAATCTGATTATGTCGGTCTGAACCCGTCGTTTCTGGATCAAATCAGAGTCACTCATCGATGCAGCATCCGCTCAGTGTCGCACTCATCTTGTATACAAGCTTCCTGTACATTCCGACTTCAAAAAATTACGATGGCACACGTTTGTTAAGGCTTATTTCATTTCTGATTGGCAGTTGACCCATAATTCACACTTTTTATTGTGGGCGTTTGTGGCTGTTCATTTTATTCTTTTAAATGTCTGAGGCCCCGTGGATGCGTCTTGCATTATATTGTCTAGAAAAAAGAGCGAGTAAAAACCTCCTATATATAACATCAATATGGCACGGGCGCTCACACGCATACACAATCACACACTCACATATTTTGCACACCCACAGACACACGGATCCACTCGCACACTTCCCATATTTCCCTCTGCTCAGCCGGTCTCCCTCAGGGTCTTGTGAGTGTGGTGTAAACAGGCTGCTCCCAGTGCGTGGGGCTGTGAGAGGGGGCCACGCTGGAGGGGTCTCCTATGGTAGTGTACAGAGGCCTCTGTGTAGGGCCCATGTAGGAGAAGGCTGAGTACAGCCCAGGGGCCTGGCCGGAGTGGGCGTAGTACGCGCCGGGGGCCTGGTGCTCTCCGTACTCGAATTGAGCCCTGGAGGCCAGCGAGGGGAATGCGGAGCCGTAATGAGGGAGGCTGAGCGGGGTGTAGGTGACGTGGGCCCCTGAGGAGGGAGAGGACGAGGCCTCTGCGTAGTGGCTCCCGGCTGCAGACTCGCTCTTGATCTGCGCCTTGGAGGGGTCTGAGGACGGGGAGGCTTGAGGCTGCTGCTGCTGCTGCTGCTTGGAGAGCCACGCCGAGTGCCCACTAGCGGCGGCCAGGGCGTAGGCGTAAGACGAGGCCGAGGACCCGGCCACGGAGGCCCCGGCTCCGCTCTGCGGGTGGCCGTTCGGGGAAGGTACTGGTCGAACTCGTTCACGTCGAACGGCTCGATGTTGGACATCACCTCGTGGCTGATCTCGCCGATGTCCATGGTGCCGAAGTCGATGTGGGGTTTGGCGCTCGACGAGGACGGGCCACCGGAGGCCCCCTCGGCGCCGACCCCAAGGGCTCCCCTGGGCCCCGCTGATCCTCCGGCCGCTCCTGCTGCCCCCTCCCTCTTGCCATCCGACAGCTTCCCAGACTGGAGCTCTGTCTTTGGGGTGGTGGGGGGCGTGGGGGGGCTGTGACCCTGACCTATAGGGTGGGGGGAGCGGAAGAACAACATGATCAGGTATAACACAGTTTTGTCTCTTTGATTTACTTTCATTTTGCTCAACTTTTTTTTTAATGATCCCCTAAAACATCTCAAGAAAAGCGAGAATGAAACTCATGATTATATTGTGTCCAGACTCCATACCAGCAGGGTGGTGGTGGTGATGGTGGTGGTGGTGCAGGTCGCCCAGGGGAGACCCAGCACCGCCATTGTGCTCCAGGTGCAGGGTCTTGTAGTGTGACTGGGAGTGGCTGGCCTCCCCTTCCCCCTGGCTGTCGGACTCGCTTGCAGTGGCCAGTTTGCCGTTTTTGCGTCTCCGGGGCTGGTACTTGTACTCCGGGTAGTCCTTCTTGTGCTGCTTCCTCAGCCTCTCCGCCTCCTCGATGAATGGCCTCTTGTCGCTCTCGTTCAGCAGCCTGAGGGGTGGGGGTGGGGGTGGGGTGGGGTGGGGAGGGGGGGGGGGAGAAAACAAGCAGCGATTTTAGTTTCACAGGCCTTTCTGAATTTAATGGGAAAAAAAAAGTATTTTATTGAAAAAAATGTATGAAAAATTATAAATATTGTCGCGTAAAGGCGTAGAGGACAAGGAGCGTATACAAATGGCCATTTATCACATTATAATTACTTCTATAAAGGGAACACCCCCCCCCCCCCCAAAAAAAAAAAGAACCAAATTGATTTTCTGTTTCTATATGTTTTCTTTCTTTACAATCACCACCTTGAGTTTTCATCATTTGTCCACTTTCTTGCTTTATCTATATGCCCCCCTCCACTTATCCTCGACGCGCATGGCGACGCAGGAAACGCGCCACTGTATGTATGGCCTGTATGGCCACACTGTTCCCTCTGTGGAACAAACCCGACCCCCATACAAACCTCCACAGTTTGCCCAGGGTCTTGCTGAGCTCCGCGTTGTGCAGGTGGGGGTACTGGTCGGCCAGCTTCCTCCTCGCCGCCTGCGCCCACACCATGAAGGCGTTCATGGGCCTCTTGACGTGGGGCTTGGCTTTGTTTCCGTTGTTGACGCGCACCGGCATCGGCACAAGCGTCCAGTCGTACCGTCCAGCACCTGACTCACCGCCTCCCTGATGCCGATGGGGAAGCGGTCGTCCTCTATCTCCGATTTGGCCGCGTCGCCTCCATCCTCCTCGCTGCCGTCGGCGGCGCAGAGGAGCTCAGCGGCGGCGGCGGCGGCCCGGTCAGAGGTGAACCCTGGCGGGGAGGCGCGCCGGGTTGAGTCGGTGACAGCGAGTGACCGTCGTCTGAACCTCCGGGACTCAGTTCCGCCTCGGACAGGCTGTGCTCCTCGCCGGACATTATTTATATATTTTTACTTTTCAATTTACAACAAGAAAATCCGAAGATTGTAAAAAAAAAAAAAAAAAAAAAAAGAAAAAAATAGAAAAAAAAAAAAAATGAGTTTCAGAGGGAGTCCAAACTTGTCTGCGTAGTTGATTCGTTTAATTGAATAAGATGTCTGGAGACTCGGATCCCAGTTATTGCTGACTCTTCTCAGGTAAAGCCATACTGCTGCGTAAAAGTGTCCAAATCCTTTCCACCGTCGTCACGAAATCCGTCTCAGAAAAAGCAGTTACACCTAAAAGAAAAACACATCAAGTAGAATAGAAACAATTCAGGTCAAATTTAGTCCACAAATAAACATCATTTTTATAGTTTTTTTTATATAAATCCAAGTACCCGTTTGCTTTACTTACACTACACAGGTAAGCGGATTAAACGTGACCATATAACGCCACATCTAGCCAATAATAATAATAATAATAATAGTCTGATAATGATTAGGCTATTTGGACCAAAGAACCGCATCCAGAAAAACGTATATCTCATCGAAACGAAATTCAAGCTAAACCTCTCCCAATAAAATATAATGCGACTGGCACGTAGCCTAAAGACTGATATGAAATATCCCCTTTATCATATGAATTTAATGTTAAAAAAAAAAATTACATAACTTACCAATTTAGATGTCCAGTGGTTCGACATGGGGAGTGTGTGTGGCTGACTGTAGAGCCGATGAATGGCTGCTCTGTGTGGCAACACCGGAGCTTAAAGAGCGCCTTGTGAGGAGGACTGGGAGAGGGGAAAAAAAGTGATTGAAAGTGGAAAACATTCCCAGAGAGGCAGCATTCCAGCACACGGTAGGCCCCGCCCCCTCCAGGGCACCGCACCGCGCTGCGATTGGCCCTCTAATTACCCTGCCGCTGCTCCGATTGGACGGGAGAAAGTCACTGTTAATGCCCCGTCCGTTCATCAGGGCAACGTTTCCAACAGGGAAGAGAGGTGAGATTTTTACATCGGAGTGGCTTAAATGACTCTACAGTGCGCCCATTTAGAAGCAGGAGAAGGCCCGCTTTGTTGGACGTGTTGACATGTTATATCAAACAAGTAAACAATCATGAGGAGAGTTATTGGCTCGTGTGGTCACGTTTCTCAAATAAATAAATAAATAAATAAAAATAATCTTTAATTCAGCTCTGATTCAGCCAAATTCAGTTTGATCATATCTCACATTTTTCAGTTATAATCTTTATAGTAAAAAAATAAAATCTTGTGTAACGTGTCAGAGAGGCATACGTTAACTAAATGAATTGATCTTATTTTTAAAGAAAATGTAGGCTTATAAATAAATAATCAGGTATGTAGGAATGTTAAAAAAATGTGGGAAATTATTTGAAAATAAAACAAATAAAACAAAAGTGTACATTCTAATTATGCAACTAACTATGGCATGCAAACGAGATCAATTAGAATTAGAATTTGAATTAATGAATGCATTATCGTCACAAATTATATTATGGGAAAAATATTCATAAAAATGAATGCTGATTTCACATTTCTACATCCATGATCAGATGTGAACAACCAATCTATGCTGTAAGATATTGAGCCATCTCATCGATCATGTATAAATGATAACATATCGTTATGTATTATGTGTACATTAAACATGTTTAGAAAAGTGTCTCACTTTACCTGAAAACACGGACAGTGCTCACAAGCCAGATATCCAAGAAACCTAAAGTTGACCTTGCGTTACTCTTATTTTGAAATGTGATCAGAGGCTAAATTGCTTTTTTTTAAGTGTTTGTAATAGTAAGCTATTTACTTAAAAATTGAACACATGGCAACCAGTCTCTTTTTGACGTTCGACCACGCCCTCAACGTTGATGTCACACGCATACAAATACCTGTGAGTGACAGGTATGCTAATGTTAGGGGAAAGATTTTAGCATTTAAAAAATAATACTTCTTCCATCAAATTGAAATGGCAAAAAAAAAAAAGTGTTAAAAACAGAATTAATTTATAAATAATTGAATTACATAGTGTCATCAGGTTGGTGTCTTAATAAAAAAAAATGCTGAAAGAGGTGAAGGCTAGACACATGCAATTCTGAGATAAAAGTAATAAAAAATATGAACCATAAAACATTTCAAAAAAACAAATACGAGTCAACTTTTCGTCAGGAGATGAAATGACGTCAGCGTGGTGGTGTTTTTGTGTGTAAAACGGGACCGTGGCGGTGAAAAAGTGGTTTGTGCTCGTGGGCCACGATTTGTCCCGTAAAATCGTGGCCTGATGGGAAGGAAGGGGAATCGACTCAAGCAGCATCTGATGCGCACACACACACACACACACACACACACACACACACACACACACACACACACACACACACACACACACACACACACACACACACACACACACAAAATGAATGCAACAATAACCCCCTGTGTGTCCGTTGCCTCTCATGTTGAGCCTGACCTCTCTCTCTCTCTCTCTCTCTCTCTCTCTCTCTCTCTCTCTCTCTCTCTCTCTCTCTCTCTCTCTCCGCTCTCTTTGCTCTCTTTGTCTCCATCACAGGTGAACAGCAGCCATGTGATCAAACGCCCAAGCCTCTCTCTATCCATTAACCCTAGTAAATGAAGAAGGAGAAGGGAAAAAAATGGGGGAACAAAAAGCAGTGTTGTGCTGCTAAACATGGAAAAAATTGATAACAGAGAGCGATGTGTGCGTCTTTCTCTCCCCCCCCCCCACCACCCCCCTATGTCCGAGCATAGACACCAGTCTCGCGCACACAGAAAAAGCGGACGGGCCGCGCGGATCTCCCCGGTGTTCTGCCCGCTTTTCTTTTTTCATTTTTTTTCATTTTAATGCTCGATTTGCGGCACCTGGATCCAGGCCTCGGAGGGTGCTGATGGTAGGGGGTGATGATGCTGAGAGGGAGAGGTGGCAGGGTGTGGTGGAGTGGGGTGGTGGTGGTGGTGGTGGTGGAGGATGGAGGGGGGGGGGGACACCTCCAATGCTGCACCCTCGCCGAACCAACCGGCACCACCGGAGGGGATCCTGCATGAGGCCCTCCGAGGCTGGTGAAGTGAGTGGTTTTTTTTTTCCATATGAGGAGGATTTTGTGGGGGGGGGGTTTTTCGTTGCAGGGGAGCGTGTTTGACAGCGTGCGCGTCGCTCTGCGGGTCGTTCTCTGGGTTTGTGCAGACCGGAGGGCTGGAGGAAGCTGCGGTTTTACGGAGTGTTTATTTAGTGCAGCTGCTTGGCCCCCCCCCCCCCCACACCCCCCCACACACCCCCCCCAGGGGAGTCTGTCAGAACGAGAGAGGCTGCTTTTTTTATTATCGTGTGTCTTTACCGATAAAATTCACCGCAAAACTTAATTATTAAAAAAAAAAATAAATCTATGTGGTTAATAATAATAAGCATTTTTTTTTTCAAATTTGATAGCATATTCTTTGACTAATTAATAACTCCATCACCAAGGCGGTGTGTGTCTTCATGTCGCTGTGGCCTTCCCCCGACATTATTCTGTCACATTGTTATTTTTCAACTCCTTGATTATTGATTATTATTATTATTATTATTATTATTATTATTATTATTATTATTATTATTATTATTATTATTATAAATCCTCCTTTATTTCTCGCGGAGGTTTCTGCTTGTTACTGTAACATTTTTACTTTTCTATTTTATAATGACAGTGTTTCCGTTTGATGTTGAACTAGTTTTGCTGGTGATGTTGGAAATTAAAGAACGCGTTTGGCAGGAAAAAAAATAGAAACAAAAGTTAGAATTACGGAATTATCTGAA